>NC_084589.1:2141397-2410397 GCF_033807715.1 Cololabis saira
AGAATCTCCTGTAGTTCAAACCAAGCATCAGAATGAGGAGTACAGTGAGTTAAGTGACTTTGAAAGTGGCATGGTTGTTGGTAACAGACGGACTGGTCTGAGTATTTCAGAACCTGCCAATCTACTGGGATTTTCACGCAAAAACCTGTCTGGGGTTCACAGAGAGTCGTCGGAAAAAGAGAAAATATCCGGTGGGCGGTAGTTCCTTGGGAGACTTCAACAGAGTTGTTTCTCTGGAACTCGCAACTCTTAGAACTTCCTGTCTTCCTGTCTTCAGGACCACCCCCCGACGGGGATGTAGCTCAGTGGTAGAGCGCATGCTTTGCATGTATGAGGCCCCAGCATCTCCAGTATTTGTGTTAAAGTAGGAACTATCAAATATGGACCAATCAGATGAAGGGGTATATTTTTGGCGTATATCGTCGCTACGGTAACACTTTCGACTGAGAAAAGTGATGCCCATCGTCGCAAGATCGAGACGGACATTTTGATGTATAACACACCTGGTTGCACGTTACGGTTCCGGCCGCATTAACGGCCGAAAAATTGCATAAATTGCGCCAAAATTACACGATTAATTAAAAATGGCCGACTTCCTGTTGGGTTTGGGCCAAGGCGCCAATAGACTTTTCTTTAAGTTGTGACATGATACAGGTGTGTACCGATTTTCGTGCATGTATGTCAAACCGTATTGTGGGGCTTGAGGCACAAAGTTTTCTAGGGGGCGCTGTTGAGCCATTAGGCCACGCCCATTAATGCAAACCATTAAATATCGTTTGTTTGCCGATGCGGACAATTGATGACGAGAAACAGATGCGATATTTCCGCAATTCCTCCGTTTGGTTTGACGATTTGTCGTCAGGAGATTAATTTACCGAAATATCTGGAGCAAAGTTGGTGTCGGTCGAGCGATGACTGAAGAACCTCTGAATCTAGCTCGGATGTGTGATCGGTGGGCAAAACAGCCCACCAGCATCATCACCACTGCATCTTAACGAGCACGACATCTGCACCCAGGTCTGTGTCGATCTGCTGCCCGTTGTTTTGACACGCATGTTTGTCACTGTGCGGTGGGAATGTCCGAATGTCCTTCTGTTGTCCGTAGGTTTCCGACCACCACATCTGGTCATTTGTGGTCAGCTGGTGCTCGGATCAGGAGAAGAGAGTGAGAAGAGCGAGAACTGCAAGTTGCGCACGCTTTCTGAACAGCAAGTAAATTTGCCCCCTTATCCTGTTCATATCCTGTCCTCCTGTTCATATTCCACATTGCTCCTCAGACACATATTCTGTAATTATAATTTTAACTTCCACTCCTATACAGATGACACCCAGCACTACATCTCCTCCAAACCCAAGTCCTCACTTAAACCCACCTCCCTTTCTGACTGCCTTCAGAAAATCAAATCACGGTTCTCCACTTACTTTTTCAAACTTTACAGCAATAAAAGGTTAGTTCTACTCATCAGCATGATCTCCACTCCAAATCACACAGTTTCCATCAACATTGACGGGTCCTCCATCCTTCCCTCAGGTTATGAATCTGGGCGTCATCTTTGACAGTAAGCTATCATTTCAAGCTAACATCAACAACATCAGCCGGTCTGCTTATTTCCACCTCCGAAACATCGACCGACGGCATTCATCCTTCACTCCATGTGCGGCCGCCATCCTCATCTACAGCCTTGTCACTTCTTGAAGTGATTACTTTACTTTTCTTTCCTCTTCCCAACAAATCCCTTCATAAACTGTAGCTCGTGCAGAACTCTGCTACCCAAATAGTAAACAGCTCCACCGGTTCCCAATAAAGCACAGAAGCAACTTCAAGATGCTGCTTGTCACTTTCAAATGGCTCCATAATCTGGCCCCTCCTTTCCAGTCCGATTTGAACTACATGGCCACTCTCTCCTGTACTCTTTCATTCACCCCTCTCTGCACATCTCACCACATGGGGAACAGAGCCTTCAGTCATTCTGCAAGTTACTCCCATCTGAGCTTCCAAACATGGACCCTTTTCCTTCATTCAAGTTTGAATTAATAGAGTAAGGGAAACCAAGTTTTTGGGTGTCATGCTGGATGAGAATTTGAATAGGAAATCACATATACATTATACAAAGATAAAAATATCAAAAACAATTGCTCTGTTACACAAAGTAAAGGATTCATTGGACAACAAAGCATTGTACATTTTATATAACACTCTGATTGTTCCATATCTGACCTACTGTGTTCAAGTTTGGGGAAATGCCTGTAAAACATTTATATTCAGTCAATTTTCATTTTACAAAAAAGAGCCATAAGAATAATCAGTAGAAAACGATATAGAGATCCAACAAATCCATTATTCCTTCAGTTAAAATTGTTGAAATTTCATGAATTAGTAGACTATAGTATTCTGGAAATTACGTTTAAAGCTCATAAAAAAACTTTACCAATCAACATTCAGATTTTAGTTTTTTATTTACTTAGTTGTTTTTTTTTTTTAATTTTTAATTTATGTTATTTGTGAATTTATTTCTTGGAAAAAGGGGCAGAGTAGATAAGATTCTTCTTCTTTCTGCTCCCTTTTCATTCACAATTTATGAACATTTGTATTTGTATTTGTATTAAATTGTTTGTTTTATTTTTTTGAAGAATAAACCCCACCTGTTCAAACTGGCCTATTCACTTTGAACCTGCAACCTATTTTATCTAATTATTTTTATTGGTTTGGTAATTTCCTAATTTTATGTCAAGTTATCTCGAGTGCAGAAAGGCGCCAGTTAATAAAATGTAAAATATCTTTCCAACTCTTATAAAAAAGTATGACAACAAGCATTGCAGAGAACAGCTACGGCTGGTGAACACAGTTAACCCGTGTTTATGTTGCTGTGAACAGTCTTCTTTCTGCAGGGCATAATTATGTTGTGTTTTCACAAGCCCCTTTCAAAATGCGCTGAGGGTTATTAAAGGGTTTACTACGAGACTGCTCATTATTACATCTCAATTTAGACCACTTACTGTATAACAAACACACAAACACACAATAATTAATGCTCCAATCTCTTCTTCTTCAACAAATGACATTAGTTTTTAACTGTTATTGCATTTTCATGGTGATGATGGTCAAATATACATATATGCGTGTAAAATAATTAATTAAGGTAATTACAAGCTAAAGTACTGTCAATCAGGACTATTATTTCAGTCTATTAACAGGTCTCTACAACAATATATTTGAAGTAACTTTATTTTTGACAACACATTGTTTATGTAACTTTATGAACCTCAGTCATGTTGATATGTTATTTTTAGACAGGAAAACAGGTTTTCTCCTGGAAAATCTTCCAGGAGAACGTCACTGATTCAGTCTTCTTCAAATTGTGATATCATGGACTTTAATATTTATTTAAATTCAGTTCAGTTCAATTCAGCTTTATTCATATAGCATCAAAACATGACAAATGTCCTCACAAGGTACTTCAAAGAAATAGTTCTACTCATTCCAAATTAGTCCAGCTAATACAAAGCCAATAAAATAATAGTAATTATTATTGCTTCAATGAGTTAACCAACATTTTTCTCAGACTCAGGTAGGATCAGCATCCACCTGGACTGACAATGAGTTCACTGTCCTCAAATTTGTCCTCTTGGAGGTTGAGAGGACAATTCAATTCATTTCAATTGTATTTACATAGAGTCTGTTACAATGCACGTTGTCTCTAGTTATTTTCCAATTCCAATTATTACCCACACAACAGCAGGTAAAAACTCCCATTTAAGAGGGAATAAACCTTAAGCAGGACCTGGATCATGAAGGGGGATCCTCCTTCTGAAGGCAAGCTGGGCAGAGCAGGAGAAGGGAGGTCAGACAGAGAGAATGATGAACAGAAAGAGGAGAGACACAGACACACTGTCAAAGGTACAAAAGGAGTTAGTACGGTAGACTCCTGAACCAAGATATTACCAGTTCCAAGTTTTCAGCTGTTCCTCGTGGGTTCTTCTTTACCTCGTGTCTAGGGAGTCATTATCTACTGCTTTCTCTACACAGCAGGTTTTTCCATTTGGTCCAAGCTCCTTGGTGTCTCATTCCCACTAACCTCAATGTAAAGCGTCTAGAGACAACTCTGTTGTATTAGACGCTATATAAATAAAATTGAATTGAATTGAATTGAATTGAATGTTCATACTTCCGCTATAATTCCCCACACTTGTATCTAAACAAGATGATTGCTGCCCTTTGCCTTGAGCACTGGAGATCTTGGCTGCAGGAATTGGATTGACCCGGGTCTGGTGCTGTGTAAGCTTCCAGGTCCAGGTTTTCAAAAATGGTTGGTTCTCTGGAAACAGTCCTGCAGCTGGTGAGAGGCACCATCAGGCCTTGGGATAAGAAGCTGGGATAAGAAGACTTTGTGTTTGCACCCCTAGTCACACATATAACATCCTGGTGAAACTTGGGAAGCACTGCTCCCATTTTCACCACTGAAGTCTGTTATGTCAGATAAAGATCAGATCACATTTTATGGTAAATGAATGCAGAACACCTAGTAATTCCAAAAAGTTCACATACTTTTTTCCCCAATGTGTTTGAGCATGAAGGATTCTTCTGCACCTTGTACACAAAGATATTCCACAATGTTCTTGATGTTCACTTTGGGTACAGTGTTTTCCTGGAGTTTAAATCCACACAGCCTCTTTCAACAGACTGAAGAAGCTCCATGTGATAATAGAAGTTGTAAGATACAGACAAAGATCAAAACTAAGGGACCTGTAAATGAAAGCCGAACCTTGAAAAGTGCATAACAGATAAAGGGATTTAGCTGCAATGGAAGGGAACTTATTACGTTTAAGAATCAAATTCATCCATTTAGAGTGATTATTATGGAACACAGCCATTGCAATTTGGAGTACTTTTAGTCTCTTATCTTAACTCTTACATAAAAAACAGAGGAAGCAAACATATGCCCAATCTGTACTCATGCAGAAGAATATAGACTTTGAAAAACATAAATAATTTAAATTGAACAGTAATTTTACATCACCAGCTTCAAATGGTTGACTTTAGTAAATAATCATGAGGAAAAGCCTGCATGTATGCCCTGGTTTCTACTTCACATTCATCGATCACGTTGGTATATGACTCTTCTTACCACATTTTCCGTCCTGTATGTCTGTCTTTGATGTAGCCCTTTTAACATTCTAGATAAACAGCGATATATATAAATATCTGGAGCAAAGGCAGTGTCGGTTGAGCGATGACTGACGAACCTCTGTAGCCAGCTCAGACGTTTGATTATCGGTGGACAAAACAGCCCATCAGCAACATCACCACCTCGTTTGCTCTGCATCTTCCGACGAGCAGACATAACGGCCACGCAGTTGCTACCAGATGGTTGTTAGATGGCATCACTGTCACATATTGAAACAGTACAACATGCTTAGTTTTGATAATTTCTTAAAGTTTTCTACACTCAAACTGGTTTTTAAGTGTCTACAGAACCTAGCACCAGATGTTTTATGTAAGTTAGTTAGCAGGCAGAATAGTGGTAGGATCACGAGGGGAACAACAAGTGGTAACTGTAAGGTTGAACGCCGTAAGACCTCCTTTGGGCAGTCAGCGTTCTCTATAAAGGGCTCTCAAATGTGGAACACACTGCCAACTGAGATAAAAACAACTCAAGATTTTAAGGTTTTTACTAAAAATGTCAAAGACTGGTTGAAGCAAAATCAGAAATGTACGCATTTTTAATCACCTGTAACCGCTAATAGGGTGTTCTCTTGCAAGCTGAGAATTGTAAATAGGATATAGCTTTGCATGTTGAAAATTGAATGTATTTTTGTATTCTTTTTCTCCTTTCTTTTATTTTCTTTTACTAAAAGCCTAACTAGGGACAGGAGATGGAAACTAGCAATAGCTATACTCTCTGTATGCAGAACATCAGTCACATTGGCTTGTTTGTAATGAGTGAATGTGATCACATGTAAACCTGCATTGTCCCTATTAAATAAAATAAATTAAATTAAAACCACTTCTGTATGCATGTCTCCATATCTGCACCCAGGACTGTGCAGATTTGCCGCCCACTGTTTTGACATGCATGTTTGTCACTGTGCAGCGGCAATGTCACATCATGAACGTAAGGACAACAGCACCTGCTCAGCCTTTCTTCAAAACTTTACGCCATTTTCCGACCTCTACGCCAAGTCACTTGTGGTCAACTGGTGCTCTGATCTGGACCAGCGCCACTCGTGGGTGAAGCGAGAAATGCAGGTCGCGTACGCGTTCAGTGTTTTTTGGAGAACGTGCAGGTGGACGTGTGAAACGAATGCAGGATACGCGTGTCGGCCATGATGCTGCCTTGTACGTGTTCTGAACAGCAAGTATATTCCACCCATAATTGTTGATATCATACAACAGAATATCACTTTCATAAAAACAAATTCTTACAGTTGTCATGGACAAGAAAATTAACTATTAAAACCAAAACATTGTTGATGTCCAGTGTAGATTTACAGAAATATTCAGTTTTTTATTAAGTTGTAAATGTAATTATTTCTGTAGAGTTTCTGTAGACCTGCTCACCAATGGGACCAGCTTCTGAAACACACACACACACACACACACACACACACACACACACACACACACACACACACACACACACACACACACACACACACACACACACACACACACACACACTAGCCTCAGTGCCGTCTCTTGTCATAAAAGTGTGGCAAGATTAAAATTATTGGTCACATAACCATCTTTTTGTTGCTTGTGCAACGTAGACTTTGGCCACTTTAGTAAGTACACTTGGTAAACCTGATAAAGTGGTGAGCCTACTTTCACTTCACTACTTTCTTTCACTCTAGTACTCTCTAGTAGATAAATTATTGGCAGAACTGCAGCCACACACCTAAAAGCAACAGCTGAAAGTACCTTTAACACAGTATCCTATTAAACCCCGTCTCACACATTTACAACTCTATCAAACTGATCTTTTATGCATGGAAGCATCACAGAAGCACATGCAGTCGTCAGTGTGTAGCCACTTCTCCAAAATTGGATTAGACAGAGAAATTTTCCGTGTGGATAAGTGAGATCCTATCAGCATTCAGCTGCTGTGCAGGATTTCTCTGTGGGCTCTTCTGTGATTACTTTAACACTATCAAGGCTCCACTCTTTGTGAACACAGTCTTAATAAGTACAACTTTAATTAAAGCCGATTTATCTAGTGGTGACTTGACTGTTCAGAGCTGTCCGTTGTACATTACAGAACGAGCAGGGAGACCTGCACTGAAGTCCAGCTGCCGGCCTGTTGGACTGATGTTGGGAATGATTTTGGGAAGATGTTGGGAATGATGTTGGGAATGTGGCGAGCAAGCATTTTCTGGTCCGATGACTGGATTCATGAATCAAGATTGCACATCGCCATCCAGAAAAGCCTGCAATGGCAAAAGGGAGGAGGGAGAGAAAAAGTGCCATAGAGGTTATTGAAGAGTTTTCAAGACCCTGTGATGGGAAATGCCACTAATCTGCAGCTTGGAGTTTCCCTGTCAGCTTCCAGGATGAACATTTTCCTCTGTAGATGCAGAGAAGACCTGGGGCCTCATCTATAAAGCTTGCTTGCACAGAAAAAGCGCCTGAAAGTTGCGGAAGCCGCCTTTTACGCAAAGCCTCGGCTCTAAAAAGAAAAGACTAACCGAAAAATCTGCGGATCCCTACGGCAACCCTCACCCTCCCGTAAGAATGGAAATGGAAATGGAAATGGAAATGGTTGGATCAGGATGGAGAGACAATTCAGAGATCATGCAGATTTCCTGGCCCATGATGATGACTGGCTAATAAGCTGATTTAGATTCCCAAGAGCAGTGCTCTTGGATCTATGTGCTGAATTGGGACCAGCTTTAGAGAGACCGACCCGCCGGAATCGCGCCATCCCGGTGCACCTGCAGGTGCTGACGACTCTCGGTTTCCTAGCAACCGGCTCGTACCAGCGGGAATTAGCCGACAGGTATGTGATTAACAATAAATAATGTTACATGTCCTGCCTAAAGCCCCATTTGAGGTACGATATAATAACTAAATTCTGTCTTCAGGTCTGGGATATCACAGCCGTCGCTGAGTGCAATAATGCCAGCCGTAATGGATGGCATTCTAAAAATGAGCTGTCAATACATCGGGTTTCCCTACACTGTGGGTGAACAGGCCAACATTAAAAGGCAATTTGCAGCAATGGCAGGTTTCCCAAATGTGATCGGTGCCATTGACTGCACTCATATTTCTATAAGGGCTCCGACCGAAAATGAATTTGTCTATGTGAACTGTAAAAATGTGCACACCGTCAATGTACAAGTTATTTGTGAGACGAACATGGTTCAGACGAACATAGTGGCACGGTGGCCTGGCTCGACACGTGACACATTCATCCTGACGCACAGCAGTGTAGGGAGAAGACTGCAGGCCGGCGCTGGGCGTGATGGCTGGCTCCTTGGTAAGTACACCATGATTGTAGAGATTCCAACTAAGGTCTGACTCATAATGCTCTCATGTTATACATTTCAGGTGACAGTGGCTACCCCCCTGGCCATGGTTCCTAACCCCATTTACGAACCCACAGAGCGAGGAGCAGGTGCGCTACAACATCACCCATGTGCGCGGGCGCTCCATTGTGGAGCGAGCCATCGGCCTCCTCAAATGTAGGTGGAGGTGTCTGGATCGCTCGGGGGGCATGCTTTTGTACCACCCTGCAAAAGTGTGCAAAATCATCCGGGCGTGAGCTGTGCTGCACAACATCCCCCACAGCACCAGGACCCTGACACACAGCCACCACCTAGACATGAGGAACACCAGCAGGGCGCATGGGTCCGTGAACGCGTCATGCAGCGGATAACAAGACAAGTATGTTACATTTATTGCACATGTTTTTTTATTGAACCGGCAATGTCGGACATTACGTCACACATGGTCGTCATCACCGCACAAATTTGGTGCAGCTCATTTTTCACATCGTTAACAGCGCAGTCCCTCTGTGCTTGCAGCACAGTCTCAGTCAGGACGCGGCCACTGGCAGGAACGCCATGCGCTCTGCTGCTGGTGCTGGTGCTGGGGACAGCTAAGCCTGCAGCCGTGGTGCCAGACCACGACGTGCCCGGAACCTCCTCGTTGTCCGACGCTACCAAGTGGAGGATGACTGAGGACAGAACAGAAAGTTCAATGTGCCTTAACTTGTTATCATTTATTTTAATAAACTGATGAAACTGTACTTACCGCTGTCCTCTGTGGTCTCCGCCAAGTCGGCGTCTCCGTCCCTCTCCGACACTATACCACACACGCTGGCCGTTCCAATTATGGATGCTATTCTGGTGTCCAGCGGTGTGGGCTCGGGTGTGCCCTGACCTCCACCTGTCGCAGACACGCTCTGACGGTGCCGGGCCACTCTCCTCTCCTCAGACCACTTCTTTTTTAATTCTGCCACTGATCTTTCTGTGGCATTCACGGCGTTTACTGCGGCAGCGACGTGTTGCCACTCACTTGCTTTCCTTATATTTGTGATACCGCTGCTGTGACCACCAAATAATGCCTCCACCTCATCTACGAGCACCTCAATCTCAGTCTCCGCGAAATTCCGCTTTCTGCTCTTCCCCGCCATGGTTTTTGAGTGTAAAACGCCGTTGATCGGCATGTTGATTTATATGCAAATTTAGTCGACACAGGTGCTTTGCATTTACCATTCTTGGTGGAAAATGGGGGGGGGGCGAGCCGAAGAGGAAAAAAGAAAGTGTTCTGATTAAAATAAGTAGGGATGTCCCGATCAGGTTTTTTTGCCCCCGAGTCCGAGTCCGAGTCCTTTGATTTTGAGGACTTGCCGATACCGAGTCCCGATCCGATACTTTTATAAAACAATAAAAAATGAAGAAGAGAAAAGAAAATTATGCAGGATGACCCTTTTATTATATTTTAACATGTGTACTGTAAACTGAGCACATAGGAGGTAGGCAGCTTGAACATTCTTAAGTCAGTATAAAAAAATGTTCTTTTCTTTTTCTTTTTTTTTTTTTTTTTTTAGCATAGGGCTGCTTCAGCTTCAAAACAAACAGGCGTGCTCTGCGCGCATGTGGTGTATGGCTGCCGCTCCGAGCCCACTACTCCACGTGTGCATTGATTTATGGTCCCGCGTCACACCAACGCAGAGCCTTCCGCGACGCGGAACCATAATGTCGGCGCCGCAGCTCCGCTTCAGTCCTGGGGCCTCATCTATAAAGCTTGCTTGCGCAGAAAAAGCGCGTGAAAGTTGCGGAAGCCACCATCTACGCAAAGCCTCGGATCTTAAAAGAAAAAACTAACCGATGGCTGCCGCTCCAAGCCCACTACTCCACGCCGAAGAGGAAAAAAGAAAGTGTTCTGATTAAAATAAGGAAAGTTGGACTACCGTATATAACAATTGCGTTCATAAGGATAAAGTTTAAAAAAAAAAAAAAAATTAAAGAAATTGTCTCTTCTCCCCGTGTGTGTCTGCCTGTCATGCACGGGTACTTGGGCGCATGTTGTTTACTTTTAAGCCGGAATTATGGTTCTGCGTCACACCAACGCAGAGCCTACGCCGTAGGGTCTGGCGTAGGGTGCGCGTCGCCGCGAACCCTACGCTGTAGACTCTCCGTCGGTGCGACGCGGAACCATAAATCAACGCACACGTGGATGTCGGCGCCAGTGAGTATTTTCCCCGGACATTTTGACCGGAGAGATTATAAAATACCGGACTTCGGCATATTTTACCGGACAACAGAAACCCTGATATATATAAATATCCGATTCCTGATCGGCTCATAACGTCCGAGTCCGGATCGAGTCTGCAATCACGTGATCGGCCCCGATTTCCGATCACGTGATCGGATCGGGACAACTCTAAAAATAAGGTTGGACTATATAAAAATTGCGTTCATGAGGATAAAGTTTTAAACAAAATAAAAATTAAAGAAATAGTCTCTTCTCCCCGTGTGTATCTGCCTGTCATGCCGGGTGCGAGCAGGTTGTGTTTACTTTTAAGCCTGAATTATGGTTCTGCGTTACACCAACGCAGAGCCTACGCCGTAGGGTACGGCGTATGGTGCGCGTCGCCGCCTATCCCTACGCCGTAGGCTCTGCGTTGGTGTGACGCGGAACCATAAATCAGCCCTGAGCAGCTCTGAGGGGAGGAGGGGGAGCGGTGCTCCGCTCCCGTCTTCGCATCGCTTGCGCACAGACAGTCTTGAGGATTTGCAAACACAGGCTGAGCCTACCGTTAGTTTTTAAACTGTAAAGTGGGGGGGACAAATACATGATTTTGAAAAGTATGGGGGGGGGGGGGGGGGCATGTCCTCCCTGTCCCCAGTGGTAATTGCGTTGTGGCACTAACGGGCAGCAACGGCGTGCTGCCACTCACTCGCTATATTTTATTGTATACTATTTACAAACGTATTCTAACTTTTACTGTGACCACCAAATAATGTGGTATTCCTGTCCTCCACATCATCTACAACATCTAGATCTAAGTCTCCGTGAAAGTCAGTGTCACGGTGGCTGGACACCCTCTCATTCATTCTGACGCCAAACAGGCTGCAGGATTTATGGTAAAAAGTGGTCGTGTAGAGGGCGGGATATGAGGCGGATTCAGCTGCGCAGCCTTCCAGCTGGACTGTGATTTATAAAGCGAACATTGCGTGCAAGTGTGCGTGAACATGGTTTTATTGATCCGGATCTTTTTTTTGCGCCCGGCATTTTCGGCTTTTGGGTGTACATGCACTTTTAGTATGACTCCTACGCACTCCATTTTAAATGAGGCCCCTGAACTGTGAGATTTAGCAATATTATAGTCGACACCCATGGACCTTGTGAACCTGGTACAACATCCTGTTTGATGGACACAAAAATGGATCGTTGAACGTCATTTCAAGCTCCATTCCCACTGGCTGGGTTTTAGATAAATGTATCACCACATTTTCTGGATTAATTCACCATAAAATATTTTATCCTCATTCAAGTCACAATAACAGACAAGCACAGCGTGCTCAAGGTGATAACAAAGATATCATTTCTGGGTCCATACTGATCACACCCATTAAACATTCATAGAGCTGGAACTGTTCCAGCATCTCTGGATCAGCGCTGCTAAATGTTCAGGAGGAATTGTGGGTCTTTCCGCTTTCCATAACTCCTTGTTTTTTGCACATTTGTGGGATGTGGGAGTCTTCTCTGGAGCTCATTCCGTGGCATCTCTTATACTGGAATAAGCCTGTATTCGTCCTTCTGCGGTGGATTGACTTCCATGTTTAAGTTCACTGCATCACCCAACTTCTACCAAACTTCAGCTGGTGGACAGACACCCAGACATTAGCAGAAGGAGATCTTGGGAAACCTGGGATATTCACACATCATGACTAGGGATGGGAATCGAGAACCGGTTCTTGTTGAGAACTGGTTCCAAATGTTTCAATTCCTTGGAATGGTTTTCCTTTTTTGCAAACGATTCCCTTATCGATTCCAGTGGGCGCGAATGACGTCACCACGCAAAGCGCAAAGTGCGCATTCACGCCCAGCAGGAAAACATGGGGACAAAGCGGCAAAAACCCTCGAGTTTGGTTACAATTTACCAAAAAGGATGACAACAGGGTGACAATATTGCAATGTACACATTTCAACAAAGGGAGCAAATTGTTAGGGCTCGGCCGGCTGGGCTTTCCTCCGCAACCTGGTCGCGCTGGGAGTGCGGAGTCGGCCGGCGTGTGGCCAGAAGAGCAGTCTACCCCTAGTTTCTCCTTTCATTAAGGCATGGAAGAGTATGACCCAGGCCAGAATAGATTAATGTCACCAAGTTTGTGGTGTTGAACATGTTACTTGACATTCTTGTGTAATTGCCACAGAATAATTTGTTGTATTTCATTTCTACAGAAGAATATTTACTTACAGTACTTACAGTGCGAAGGCCCTATTGTATCCGTAGGAATTTTCCTTTTTTTCTTTCTTTTTTCTTTCTTTATTTTTTCTAAAAAAAAAGGCCTTTTTGCCTTTTTACCCGAAAAGTCGCCAAATTTTGCACACAAGCCAGGCCTGGCAAAAAATTTGATATTAAATGGTTTGCATTATATTGGCCTAATGGCTTGACAGCGCCCCCTAGAAAACGTTGTGCCTCAAGCCCCACAATACGGTGTGACGTACATGCACGAAAATCGGTACACACCTGTATCATGTCGCAACTTAAAGAAAAATCTCTTGGCGACATGGCCGAAACCGAACAGGAAGTCGGCCATTTTGAATTAATCGTGTAATTTTGGCGCAATTTATGCCATTCCTTCGGCAGTTAATACGGCCTGAACCGTAACATGCACCCAGGTGTGTTATACATCAAAATGTGTGTCTCCATACTGCGACGACGCGCATGACTTTTCTCAGTCAAAAGCGTTACCGTGGCGACGCTAGACGCCAAAAAGCGCACCCACCCTTCATCTGATTGGTCCAGACAGAAAAAACTTTGTGCCTCAAGCCCCATAATACGGTTTGACGTACATGCACGAAAATTTGTACACACCTGTATCATGTCACAACTTAAAGAAAAATCTCTTGGCGCCATGGCCGAAACAGAACAGGAAGTCGGCCATTTTGAACATTTTGAATGAATCGCGTAATTTTGGCACAATTTATGCCATTCCTTCGGCAGTTAACACGGCCCGAACCGTAATGTGCACCCAGGTGTTTTTGTACATCAAAATATGCGTCTCCATCATGCGACGACGAGCATTACTTTTCTCTTTCAAAAGCGTTACCGTGGCGACGCTAGACGCCAAAAAGCGCGCCCCCGCCCTTTCATCTGATTGGTCCATATTTGATAGTTCCCCAAAAGTCACCAAATTTTGCATGCAAGGCAGGCCTGGCGATAAATTTGATATTTCATGGTTTGCATTAATGGGCGTGGCAAAATGGCTCAACAGCGCCCCCTAGAAATATTTTCTCTGCCATAACTTTTGAATGGTTTGACATAGAGAGTCGTGGGTGGTGTCATGTAACTGGGTTTTGAGTACTTGACCTTCATTGGCATGAATTAGCCCCGCCCCTTCTTCTGATTGGTCGATATGTGACAGTTCCGATTTTCTGCAATAACCTTTGAATGCTTTGACATAAAGACTCGTGGGTGGTGTCATCGGATATGGTTTTGAGTCCTTGGCCATAATTGGTGCAAATTAGCCCAGCCCCTTCTTCTGATTGGTCGATATTTCATAGTTCCTATTTTCTGTCATAACTTGTGAATGGTTTGACATAGAAAGTCGTGGGTGGTGTCATTTCTGATATGCTTATGGGGGGGCGGTGGCCATAAGTGCAAAGGCCCTTTCATCGCTGCTTGCAGCTTTAATTTTCCTTATCTTCTCTTTCTACTTTTAGGGTTGGAGAATAGCTGCATTTGTCATCTTAAAAATAATTCTAAGCTCACATAAACCTGGTAAATTTCTTTAACACAAGTTCAGAAATTTTACCTGATATATGCAGTTAACATCATTTTGTATCCATCTTGAAAAAGAGGAGCTAATTTGTGATCTAATTTGTTGGGCTGATTCAATTAGATGCAATTCAAAAGATGAACAAAAATATCCAAAACAGGAGGACAAGGAGGAGGAATCCTGGGCACTAAATTTCTAACTAACTACTTTTTATTGGGTACCAAAATCCATTAACAACTTGGCAAGTCAGCCCAGTATGGTTGTTTTGCATTTTCAGTAAATCAAAAACGCTTTCCTGGCAGCCAGGACGAGCTGAGCCCTCCATCACTGGTGAGCTGCCCACAACGGCAACACTTCTGTCTCCATCAGCCCCCCAACATGTATAAGCTGAAGGTGCTGAGAACTCGGTCAGCGTGCGAGTAATCAATAGATTTAAGTTTGTTTCATGTCATATACAAACATTTTCATTGATAAATATTCCAAAGTATTTTTCCCACAAACTGCCTAAGGTTTTCCATCAAAACTTAATGAAAACGTCACCTGAAAGTCAATATCTGAAATAGGATTTGGATTATAAATGATTACAATGTATTGGAATATAATTTATCTTGTGCAACAAAGGAGGTGCTTGTTTAGTTATTAAAGGGTTAGTAATAATTGTCTGATGACAGTTATCAATAACGTACATGAATTATCAAAATGAATAAATCAAAACAGGACACCACTTGAATGTCAGAATTAACTAAACAGCACAATCAGTACTACATAAAGTAACAACTAACTAAACATGTATATATACACAAGTGTGTGTGAGAGAGAGGGAGGGGGTTAGTAGGAAAGGATGAGAGAAGAGAAAAGACAGTAAAAACCCCAAAACACTACAATAACATCTCACGTCCAGAACACGAGTTGATGTTTCCAGATGATGTTTCTGAGACACTGATGGGAAGCCGACTTCACATCGGTGAGTCTCTGGTCATTCAACCGGTAAACAAGGAAGTGCCTTATTTTCAATGATGAGAAAAACACGGCAACATTGATCCAGCAACGTGGATTCAATAACGGATAAACTAACAATGACACACTTCAGCAGTTGCAGCTAATGTGTGCAGCCCAAGTAAAAGAGAACGAGTTAAAAGTACTGCATCATCTCTGCCCAGACACAAAAACAGCTTCTTACCTGGATTGCTTCGTGAGCTTTGTGGAAGGGTTTTTATCCTTGGCAGACCAGCATTCCTCTTGCTTTGGTGAACAGCTGATGGGTACATCTGCCGGTGGTCCTGACAAAGAGAGACTCCGTATCTTTTTCTCCTGGGAGGATGTAGTGCGGTGCATTAGCTGGGATTCCTTCTCCTCTGGATCGGTCTCAAGGCGTTCCATTCAATTTTATTTATATAGCATCTATTACAACAGAAGTTATCTCTAGAGGCTTTCCAGAGACCCAGAACATGAACCCCGAGCAATTATTACATAAACACTGGCAGGTAGAAACTCCCCTAGTGGGAGAAAAACTTTTAGCCAAACAGTGGCAAGAAAAACTCCCCTTTAGCGGGAATAAACCTTGAGCAGGACCAGGATCATACCGGGGGACCCACCTGCTGGAGGCAGGAGGGAAGCTGGGCAGAGCTGCTCTAGAGGAGGTACAAACTTTCACCAATCTTTCACCTACCTAGGCAGTGTTGTGGACAACACCGGAGGGACAGATGTTGACATCAAAAGCAGAACCAACAAGGCTAGAGTGGTGTTAAACATGTTCAGGAAGATCTGGCGCTCAAGAAACATCTCCATAAACACCAAAATGCGCATCTTCAACTCCAGTGTGAAACAGGTGTTGCTGTTTGGAGCAGAGACCCGGAGGACAACAACACTCACAACGCAAAGTTGCAGACCTTTATAAACACCTGCGTCAGGAGAATCCTCCACATCTGGTGGAGGGACAAAGTAAGCAAGGTGGACCTGTGGAAAAGAACAAGCCAGGATCCCATTGAATTACAAATCGTAAAGAGAAAGTGGAGTTGGATTGGCCACACCCTCAGAAAACCGGCGACAAGCACCACCAGACAAGCCTTGAAGTGGAACCCCCAAGGAAGGAGGAAGCAAAGTCGCCCCAGGAACAGCTGGAGAAGAAGCACCAAGGCAGAAATGGTAGAGAGCGCGCTAAACTGGGGAGATCTCGAAAGAAGTGAAACGGAGGACACCAGCCTATGCACCCCAGAGGAGCAAAGGGTTTAAGTCAAGTCAATTTATCACAAATGGTTAAAGGTGCGACAGACACTAAAGGCTACACCCTAGATCTGGTCATGGCTATTGGATTTCTCCCCAGTAATGTGAACTTCTCAGACTTTCATGTCTCAGATCATAAAGCCATTATTTTTAATGTTCCCATATCTCCCCTCATTAACAACCCTGAAACCACTGTTCTGCTACGTGATCTTAATGCTGATTCTGCCAGCAAATTTTGTGATGCTTTCTCCAATTCCATGACGTTTAGTTCTTGCCTCCAGCAACTGTGGTCAGATGCCCTAGCTAATTCTTTTAACAATATTTGCCTCACTATTTTGGATTCTATTGCTCCTTATAAATCCACACAGAAAACAATGCAATCCTTCTCCATGGATAAATGAGCACACTCGGGCCATAAATAAATATAGAAAGGCTGAACGTATGTGGAAAATAAACAAGCTACAAGTCTCCCTTGACATACTAAAAAACCTTATAACCTGCTATCAGGCTGCTGTTAAAGAGGCAAGTCAGCATATTTCTCCAGTCTGATTAATAACAATTCCCATAACTCAAAAGTTTTATTCAAGGCCATCGACTCTGTGGTTACCGGTCCATCCAACTCAACTACTGAGCCCAGCCCTGAATTGGTGGAGGATTTTCTCAACTTTTTTGTTAAGAAAGTTGAGAATATTAAAATTCAGATTGTCCCAGACTCACGTGTCATAAGTATTCCCCCCTCAAACTCTACAGTGCTGACTCAATTCCAATCAGTTTCTCTCTCAGCTATTGAAACCCATATGTCATAAATAAAATCCTCTTTTAAGCTAGATATTATTCCCTCTAAGCTTTTAAAAGACATTTTACTCAATGTAAATCCTTACATTTTAACAATCATTAACTGCTCCCTTGCCACCAGTATTTTCCCCTCTTCCTTCAAACACTTAATTGTGCAACCTTTGCTAAAGAAGCAATTACCTTAGCAATTAACAACCTATTGCCAAAATATATATAAGGATCAAGATTCAAGATTCTCTTTATTGTCATTTTAACAAGTGCAACGAAAGGTAGGGTGCAGGCCTTCGGTACAACAAAAAACAGAGTGCAATATTAACAGTAAATATATAAAACAATATAAAAACAACTACAGACTTACAGAATGTTTGAGGCATTTATGGCTCTGACAGTGGTTTGTCCGGGACTTGATGGCCCTGTAGCGTCTTCCTGACGGCAGTGGCTCAAACAGGTAGTGGCCCGGGTGGGATGATCCTTCATAATGTTGTTGGCTCTCCTGAGGCAGTAAGAGCCATGAAGGTCCACAAGTGTGGGTAGAGGGCACCCTATGACCTTCTCAGCCATTCTGGTGACCCTCTGGAGCTCTTTCCTGTTTGCCACTGTGCAGCTGGCAAACCATGTGCAGAGGCAGTAGGTGAGGATGCTCTCCATGGTGGAGCGGTAAAAAGACACGAGCAATCTCTGGCTGATGTTGTTCTTCCTGAGGATTCTCAGGAAGTCTCTGTTGTGCCTTTTTTTACCACCTGTGTGTTGTTCTTGTTCCAGGTCAGTTTATCCTCTATGTGGACCCCGAGGAAGCGGAAGTCACTGACCCTTTCCACACAGGTCTCACCAATGTGAATGGGCTGGATGTCTGTTTTGTTTCACCTAAAGTCTATGATTAGCTCCTTTGTTTTGGATGTGATCAGGAGCAAGTTATTTTCTTTACACCACACAGTCAGCTGTTGCACCTCAATGCGGTATGCGGATTCGTCCCCTCCAGTGATGCAACCTACCACTGTGGTGTCATCCGCATACTTAATGAAGGTGTTGCTGGCGTGGATGGGGGTGCAGTCTGAAGTGTAGAGGGTGAAAAGCAGAGGACTCAGCACACAGCCTTGAGGGGAACCGGTGCTGAGTGTGAGAGCTGTGGAGGTGTGGGAGCCAATCCTGACCTTCTGTGGGCGGTTTGACAGGAAGTCTTTAATCTAAAGGCATGTGGATTGAGGTAGTCTGAGGTTCAGCAGTTTCCCTACGAGACCATGGGGAAGGATGGTATTAAAGGCTGAACTGTAATCCACAAAGAGAAGGCAGGTGTAGTTCCCCTGTTTTTCCAGTTGGGTCAGCGCTGTGTGTAGTGCTGCGTTCACTGCGTCCTCTGTCGACCTATTTGCCTTGTAGGCAAATTGGTATGGGTACAAGCTGGGGGTTATGAAGGTCGTGATGTGACTGCTAACCAGTTTTTCAAAGCACTTCATCACCACTGGTGTAAATTTGACATTGTAGTCATTGAGGCTGGTTGTGGGGGATTTTTTGGGTAGGGGGACTACAGTGGAAGTCTTCAGGCAGGGTGGGACTATGGACTGTGTCAGGGACAGGTTGAAGATTTTGGTAAAAATCCCCGCAAGCTGGTCTGCACAGTCTTTCAGCACCCATCCGGAGACGCCGTCAGGGCCCGTTGCTTTATGCGGGTTGACACCCCTCAGCATGCGCCTCACCTCGTGCACTCCCACCGTGAGGGTGGGGCTGCTCCCGGCTGCTGGTAGCCGTGTGGCTGCTCCTGACGGTTTGGTCTCGAAGCGAGCGAAGAAGAGGTTTAGTTCTTCTGCCAGCTGTCCTCAGCAGCTCTGATGCCGGGTTTGTTGTTGGTGAGGTGCTGGACTGCCATCCATGCCTGCCTGCTGTTGTTGCTGTCCAGGTGGTTGTCAATCCTCCTCCTGTAGTCCCCCTTGGCCTTCCTGATGCCTCTCTTCAGGTTGGCGTGGGCTGTGCTGTAGAGAGCCCTGTCACCAGCTTTGAAGGCGGTGTTTCTCTCCCTCAACAGCTGCTTCACCTCTCTGGTCATCCAGGGTTTCTGTTTGGGGTAGACCCGGATGCATTTCTCCACTGTAACCATGTCTACACAGTTCTTGATGTAGCACAGTACAGTGTCTGTAAATACATCCAGGTCTTCGTCCTCGAAGATGTCCCAGTCAGTGCTGTCGAAACAGTCCTGCAGCTGCTGAGAAGCACTCTCTGGCCACATTTTGACGGTCTTGATGGTTGGTGTAAACGTTGTCGAGAGTGTTGGCTCCTCTTGTAGCACATTTCACATGCTGGTGGAGTTTAGGGATCACTGATTTTAACTCCACATGATTAAAATCACCCGCGATAATATGTACCGCATCTGGATGTCGGTTCTGCTGCAGGCTAATGTTTCTATGCAATAGTCCTAGGGCTGAGCTAGCATTAGCTTCCGGTTAGCATGACCCCAGTGAACTCGCGAGGGAGGTAGAATGGCCGGCATTTCACAGTCAAATATTCCAAGTCAGGGGAACAATGAGTGGCTATAGTTGCTGTGTTGTTACACCAATCAAAACCCATTTACCCATCAAAAGCAACACATGATTACACAACTCATAAACTAACATAAAAATCACAACTAAACTCCTGAAAACAAACCCAAACAATGCCTCCCTCCCCTTAAGTCAACTTGGTACAGCCCAGCATGATGGTCATCAGGGAATATTACCCAGCTGGGCTCTTTAGCTACAGTCAGATGTGCACCCATGAACCACCCCCTAGGAAGCCCAAACAGAAAGTAGTTAAATCATGTCCACACCGCAGGCAGGTGGAAGCAGCAGCAGGATGACCGGGGGTGGGGACCGCAGGCAGGTGGAAGCAGCAACGGGATGACCGGGGGTGGGGACCGCAGGCCAGCACGCAGCTCCCGAAGCTCCAGGTTAGGTTCAGGGTCGGGGAAAGGTTGAGAAGGGGCAGGGCCAGGGAGAGGAGTCTTGAGGGACAAACCTCTCCCCCGCCTGCCCGGGCCGTTACCCTGCCCCTCTCACTCCCACGCTGCAGGTTCCGGTGTTGTGCATTCAGAGATGCTCTTCGCCACCGGCAGAGGATGCTGCACCATGTACAAAAGAGAAAAAAGAAAAGACAAGGGGGGCCAGCACAAGAAACTACAGGAGCAATGGACAAAAATGATAGCTATGAGATACTTATAATAAATAAAAATGGAAATGGAGAAGAGAGGAAGGGAAGAGGAGAGGAGAAGAAAGGTGAGAGGCACCGCCCAGCGGATCATGTCGGTGCCCCCTGCAGCATAGGCCTATAGCAGCATATCTACCGCAAAGCTATATTTGAGACCAGCTCAGTAAAAAACACTGATCTGAGTGTGTAGTGGATCATTGAAGGTTTTGACTGAAGAGAGCTGAAAACCATAGACTCTGTAACTTAACTTGACCTGAGTAATTGAACTCTGTCCTCATGTGTGTTTGAATACGGCCCTCATCAGCAGTCTGACAGCAAAGTATTTAGGTCTAATTGGTTTGCTGTGTGTTTCAGGCCACAATAATTGACCCCACACTGAGTCTCTCTCACACAGCAGTGACTACTGGCTTCATTAGTTCTCCCTTTGAAGCAGAAAGAGGACAACTTTCCTGACCCTCGGAGAATTGGCTGCTTGATTCATACAAATTGATGTTTGGCTTGCTGTCTGTTTCACAGGCTCCCACTAACTCAACACTTTGATCATTTTTCAAAGCAATAGGCTGCACAAAGATGTGAGTCACAGCTTTTACAAGCCCCTGGGGTTGAGCTCAGGGCTGAACACTTACAGGAAGCCGGTGAATACCTGTTCACTGCAGAAGATAAAACTGATCAGACAGCAGCATAACAGTGGGGATCCAACACCTCAGACCCTCCAAACTAGAATCAAACTGTGAATTCAGATGGTTAACATTGGCCTTAACTGGATTTTTCTGCATCCATTTACAATAAAATCTAGCTTTTATTGAAATCACACTAACAGACAAAAACAATGTGTTTAAGAACATATATAATAAGCCCTGTTAAAGGTTTCTGGATCTTTATTGAAAAGAATCCTGAAGCCTTCACAGGAAACACAGAGATTAATTAAAAAAGAGACTACTTTTAGTAGGAGTTGGGTGATGCAGCAAGACAATGACTTTAAATGTGGAAGTAAATTCATCACGGAATAAGAAACTGTATAAAAGAGGATCTGCACACTTGGATCAATGCAAGAATCTTTAATAAATCAACCAAGCTTTCGGTCAGAAGACCTTCATCAGGGTAATAGTCAGCACATGAGTTCAATGAACAATCTTATGTGGTTCATCAAGGCAATCAGCAGCACCTGCTGCAGCACTCCCACCAAGATGGGAGATGTAGTTCAGAAGCAGGAAATGTAGTCCTCTCTACAAAGCAATAGAGTACAAGTAAAAGGAACATTGCACAAGAACCATATGCTGACAACAACAACTAGACAAAAGAGAAAAAGACTAAACCATTGAGAAAGAAAAATGAATATATATATATATATATACATGCCACTCAATAAAGGGTGAAGACACTGCATAAACATCAGGCAAATGGTCATAAAATGCAGTGCCCTTAGCCCTACCATAATAGGTCCACGCCAGATCTACAAAAATCCACATTATAGCAAAACACTCATGTCAAACTCAACATTTAGGCCCTTAGGGTAAAGAGAGTCCAATGTGTGTATCCAAAAGAGCTCCCTTCAACAAAATATTCTGTCAATGTCACCTCCTCTTGGCAACTGTACATGCTCAATTCCCTGGAAACGGAGGGAAGAGATGGGATGAGACAAAGCATTAAAATGGCTGGCAACTGGATAGTTAGGATCAGCACGTCTGATGGAACTTTTATGTTCACTAATCCTCTGCTTCAGACTACGTTTAGTTTTGCCTTCATTCACCATGTCGCAGGGGCATTTGAGTATGTAAATCACATGTTTAGTGTTACATGTAATGAAACCTCTCACCGGGTAACTTTTTCCAGGCCTGGGCTGTTTAAAGTCAAAAGATTTATGCGTATTGTTACATTGGGCACAATTACCGCATGGATAGTTCCCATTTCTCAAAGGTGCCAAGAGGGTCTGACTAGGAACAGTTTGTATACTGGCCCTGACCACCCTGTTGCGGAGGTCTATACACAAACAAAGGTGGGTCGTTAAATGTATTACTAAGTTAAGGATAATTTGAAATTAAATGCCAGTATTTCATGATGGCATTTTTAAATACATAGGCTTTTGGAGTGTAGGTGGTAATGCATGAAACAGAAAACTTTTTTTCCTTTTTAACACTTTTTTTTTTTATATAAGAATAAGAAACTACCATCTGAAGTGGTCCAGTCAGAGTCCAGATATGAACCCAATAGAGATGCTGTGGGATGTTCTCCAGGGAGCCGTTCACACCAGACATCCTGCAAATGTGTCTGAGCTGAAGCAGTTCTGGAAAGAGGAATGACCTAGATTTCCTCCTGAAAGCTGATCAGCTCTGTTCCTCCAATCCTGGAACATCTAGTTGAAGTTAACTCCAAGGTTTACTTCAAGGTTCTTCTCATCACTCGTGTTTCTCAACCCTGGTCCTCGTGGGCCCCTGTCCTGCATGTTTTAGATGTTTCCCTGCTTCAGCACACCGTGATAAAAGTGCCTGTGTCATCAACAGAGCTGTGCAGCCCTGGATGACAAGCTAATTAGGACCATTAATTAGAATCAGGTGTGTTGGTGCAGGGAAACATCTAAAACATGCAGGACAGGGACCCACGAGGACCAGGGTTGAGAAACACTGTGAAGAGAGGAGAAATCAAAATAGTTTGGCATTTATTATTAGCTTTAAAAACATTTAGTCCTGTTATTGTGACTTGGATGAAAATCAGATTGTGTTTTATTGTAAAATATGTAGACTACTAAATGTAAGATTTACAAGATCTAAGTCTCCGTTAGTCAATGATCTAACTATTATGGAAGAGTATTAGGGCCAGGCAGGAGAATTAAAATATTTTAGAGGAGGAAGATTTTTTTTTCATTATGCACTTTGAGAAAAAAGTCAAAATGTCGAGAAAAAAGTTGAAATGTCGAGAATAATGTTGAAGTACAATTTCGAGAAAAAAGTCGAAATGTTGAGAAAAAACTCAACATTTCGATTGTGTTGACTACTTAAATTATGTTAGATTGGTAACAACAAGGTTCAGAATACAAGAATTGTCTTTCCGATATTGATTTGAAACACATATCACACATATGCAGTTGCATAACTTCAGAAACGTCCCCTTAACGTTCCACTCCAAGGATTTAAGTTAGTTAGTTAGTTAGTTAGTTAGTTAGTTACAGCTGCTGCTGCAGAGCTGTCAGTCGCTCTCCTAACTGGATTTGATGGACCAGAGGAAACATTTACACTTTATTCACGAAATTGTATTTAAACTTTATTCTCGAATTTTCAACTTTATTCTCGAATTTTCAACTTTATTCTTGAAATTGTATTTCAACATTATTCTCTTTTTTTTTACCTTGTTTGTACATATATTAATGGTTAATACCATGCTAGTAAGAACCTAAAGCATATATATGTGCATTTTTGATATAAAATACATATGATATATACAATTTTTTTAATACGTCACATATATTTATTTTATTAATATATATATATATATATATATATATATATACACATTCAATTCATTCATACACACATCAATTAAAAATAAACAAAGAAAAAACAACCATAACATCTATTAAGGACCAATCAGGGAAGATTATGCATGATCCTTGCTTAATAAATTCAGTTCTAAGAGGCTTTTACCGTAAACTATATTCATCACAAATCGAACCATCTGACCATCGATCAGTTTCTTGGAAGAATTAACCTGCCAAAGTTACATCAGGAACAGGTTACGAACTTAGACTCACCGCTTTCAATAGGAGAACTCCATGAAGCTCTCCAACATAGGCTATGCCTAATAATAAAGCTCCGGGCCCAGATGGTTTTCCAGCTGAATTTTATAAGGAATTCTGGAGCATATTAGCACCAACATTTTATAAAATGATCCTAAATGTAAGGGAGAATAAAAGCTTACCCTTAAATATGAATTCTGCTAATATTAGTCTTTAATTAAAACCGGACAAGGATCCCTTGCTCCAATCGAGCTACCGCCCAATATCATTGATAAATGTAGATCATAAAATAATCAGCAAAGCTCTTTCCAAACATCTGAAAATTGATATTACCCATTTTATTATACATCCAGATCAAACAGGTTTCTTTTTTTTTCTTTCACTTGTCTGCACACATATTAATGGTTGATACCATGCTGGTAAGAACCTAAGGCATATATATGTGCATTGTTACTATATTTATCTCATTAATATATATATACATATATATATACGCATACACATACATATATATATATATATATATATATATATATATATATATATATATACATACAAACCCAGTTGGGGGGAGGGTGGGGGTGACATCCGCTGCTGTGTATGTGTATGTATATGTCTGTGTGTCTATGTGTGTGTGTGTGTGTGTGTGTTAGTGTGTGTGTGTGTGCGTGTGTGTGTGTGTGTGTGTGTGTGTGTGTGTGTGTGTGTGTGTGTGTGTGTGTGTGTGTGTGTGTGTGTGTCTGTCACGTGACTCAAAATGGGGGACGTGATTTCGTCTCATCCGGTGAAACAAGCTGGGAGGTTTTTTGACCAAGATAAGTGTGTGTGCGTGTGCGTGTGTGTATGTGTGGGGGGGTTAGTGGGAGAGGATGAGAGGAGAAAAACAATAAAATAAACAAACACACTTAAACTAATAAACACAGTTGTGACGGGATCAGCAGTCCAGCTCACAACGTAAAACTAAACTTGTGTTAACTAAGTTTCTCTGTCCAGACACAAAACAGCCTCTTACATTGATCTTTGTAAGTGAATAAAAAGGTGGTTTGGTCTGGCCGGTCAGCGTTCCTTGGTGAACAGCTGGGTGGTTACGCTCAGCAGGGGATCCTGATAAAGAGCGTCTCTCTCTCTCCTGTTATCCGTGTGGATGAGGGGATGCGGCATGGGAACAAAGGCTAAAATAGGTTGTGCACATCCAATAGCTCAACAGGTGCTGTTCTCAAAGCATAGATCCAGGAAAAAACAAGAGAGGAGACCGCACACTTTTGCTCCCGAGTCCAGATTTATTTAGCACATCACACGTGACATTTCGTGTGCATTTCGCTCTTCTTCAGTCTGAAGGGTGCAGTCTCCTCTCTTGTTTTTTCCAGGATGCAACATGGGTACAGCAGCTTGGCCTCCTTCAGCTCCAGGTCGGTCCAAAGGCATTCACATCGAGGCATGCAGGGTCCCTGGTTCGGCTTTCTGGGGCTCAGAACATTCATAGGTCACTCGTTGCAGCGCTCCAGAAAGACGCTTCTTCGGTCACGATCATGGAGGAGGCCGGTCCGTAGCTAGTAGCTTTTCATGCTAAAATAGGAGTTGTGACCTGGAAGAGAGGAGATAAGGAAAGAGAAGAGACCTGAGAGAGGGAGAGTCTGCTCTTTATAGCTGGGCCCAGGAAGTCAATGCGGCCCCCCCTGTGGCTTGAGGTTCATGCCCAATCAGAGGGCTGTTCCTTATCACTGAAGGGCCATCAATACAAATCGTTCTTGGACTTTGAGTCAATATGATGGTCCATTTGTTTCAACCATGCGGTCAGCTGTAAGGACATCAAGGCTGGTCTCAGAGTTAGGCCTCAGAGCTGGGACTCAAAGGTGACTTAAGGCCTCCTGCATTTAATCACATAATCCTGACTGTGGCCCAACACCTCCTAAAGGGGAGTTTTTCTTGCCACTGTTTGGCTTAAGGTTTTTCTACCACTAGGGGAGTTTTTACCTGCCATTGTTTATGCTGTTGTGTGTTTATGTAATAATTGCTTGGGGGTTTATGTTCTGGGTCCTCGGAAAGACCCTAGAGACAACTTTGGTTGTAATAGACACTATCTAAATAAAATTGAATTGAATTGAATTGAGGTCTGACATGTAGCTGCAGGTGTGTCATGTAGCTGCAGGTCTGACATGTAGCTGCAGGTGTGTCATGTAGCTGCAGGTCTGACATGTAGCTGCAGGTGTGTCATGTAGCTGCAGGTGTGTCATGTAGCTGCAGGTCAGTCATGTAGTTGCAGGTCTGACATGTAACTGCAGGTGTGTCTTTTAGAGCGATTACACTTTTACCTGATGGTCTTATGAACGAGTGAGAGATAATATTCGTATATCATTCATTCATGTAACAACAGTTATAATATTTTTTCATATGGTGTATCAATAGGATTGTCACTATGAATTCTCTGGCCACTCTGGCCACTTTTTTAGGTACACATTACTAGTACCATGTTGCGGGTAGATTGTGGGTAGATCTAAAGATGGAGGCGGTATCATTCTACTCTGATCTGGATCTTTGATGTCACAGTAACGTACAAAACAGAATGGCTCACAGACACCAACAGTTTGAGCTGGTTGTTAAAAAAAAATGCTCTTAAGCATAGAAAAAGCCATTGATTTTATAATATATCCCCTTTAAAGGACTTAAAGTCTTGAGAAACTTAATTAAAAGGTATTACAGACAAGTTATGAATTGTTAGATTGCCGATTTACACCTTAAAAAATGTAAATACGCAGAAATCTAAATGATCAAAATGTTATTAGGTGAAGAAATTATCAAAATGAAATGATGGAAGAGGAATTATTGCAAACTCTTAGTTAGACCCCTAGTGGAAAGGCGCCAAACCGAGTGGAGGCGAGTGGAGTCGGGCTGAGTAGGTACTAGTGGAAAAGCGCCATAAGAGTCTGCCATCAGGTAACTTTATGCTCCAAATCACTCTGACTTCTGCTTTGCATTGAAATGAGTCTGGAGCAGAACCCCCCCCCACACCCCCCACTCCTCCGCCAAGTAAACACCATGTGGAAAAGAGGAGCCATCATCCAATCAGTGTTTGCTTTATCCTTCAGGGCTTATGAAGAGGGTGAAAATGTCGATGACAAATCCTCTTTCTTTGTGCAGAGGTAAGAAAGATTTGCTTTAGTGCAGCAGCACTTTTGCAGTTAGGTGGGAGAGGGTGGGGGCAGAGAGCAGGATGGGTGGGGGGGGTTGGGGGGCAGCCAGGGAAAAGGATTTACAGATCTGAAAAGACAGCTTCCAAAGCAAAGCACTGCTTTTGTCAAAGAGTCATTTCAATTCATGAATAAGCGCTTGACTGCTTTCAGTGACAGCCTGGTCCTCATCCGCCAACCCTGGCCTCCCCACTCCCCCCCCAAACCAGCCGGTGACAGAACGCTGTTTGTGCTTCCAAAAACTGCAGAGACCAGGAGGACGGGGCTTATGTGGAAAAAACTGAAATCTGTGCCACCCTGCTGGAGCTTCAGGATGCCTATAAGGAGAAGAATAGGACTACTGGAGCGTAGTTTGACTCGTCTCTGCGTGAAGAGACACTTTCCTGGAACAGAAGTCAGTTTTTTGGAAGTACGCATCATCGCTGTCATGTCACTGATGGCGTCCTGCAGACACAGCAGTGCATTAACCGTTTACTTTAATAAAACAAAAAGCTGTATATGTAACGTGTCCAGCCATGCAGAAAACACTCCTGCAGGAGACAGGGAACACAGGGGAAGGACCTGGGGATCAATGCTCACCGTGTGTTGTTCCTGCACAGATTCACGTTTCCAACAGAAACCTGCAGCATCAAAGAGCCTGATCAAGCCTGAACTCAGGAAGCACGATGACTATGACTGCACACATGGAAATATGTTCAAAACAGAAGTGGAATGGATTTATTGGTGAGGAAATATAATTACTATTCGGGATAAGATCTCTAATTGGTTCAGTAGCAGGCGGCTGCTGCTAATCATCATCATAGATATAAACTGATCATCAACAGACCTCTAGAAGAGACTCTAGGAGAGCAGTCCCTTGTATTAATGAAGAAAAAACTCTGGTTTCACAAATCATTTAGATAAATCTGACTACTGTGTAAAGTCTGGAAATTATAATATTTATATATAATATATAATAATAATTAACCAGAGTCCAAGAATGTTTTAATCTGGTCCAAAAAACAGGTAGAGGTCAAAACGGGGCAGTCAGGCAGATAAAACCAAGGGGGCAGGAAAATCCAAAAATGGGGAAAGAGGCAGACAGTGTCAGTAAGCTGGAAAATGCTGGAGAACCAGGCAAACACACAAGACAATCTGGCAGTAAAACAGTGAGGACGACATCATCCCACCAGAACATGAGGACAACATCGTCCCACCAGAACAGTCAACATAGCATTTCATCAAAACATTTTAAAAAAAGTATTTTTTTTCCTGATATTTCAATACATTTCAGTAGAAATGAGGAGAAATCCTGTAAAAGCATGATTCTGACTCTGACTGTGCCGTCTCGATAATGGATTTACCAGGTGGAAACTTTGGGAGTAGTGGGATGATTGGGATGATCACAGCATCCGCTCGGACTCCAACAGCATTCCTAACAGGTGGAACGGAAAGCTGAACGCTGCATTTGTTTCGATGGAAAAGTTGTGTATACAGCAAACCTTGTGAAAAGTTGTGTATAATTTCATCATTCCCCCGGTGTCAGCAGCAGAACTTGTAACAGGACTTGATTTCTTGATTTTTAGGATTTGTGGATCTGGGTTAATCAGGGTTTACCCATCGCTACATTTAGTTCAATTAGAAATTAATCCAGTCTTTGTCTCAGAGACTGCCGTGTCTAATGAGGTAGATGGATCGTAAATAAACCAAGGACTGGCTCTCAGAGTTGAAGATGTTCCCTGCGAGGAGTTGTAACATCTGCACAACAAAGCTCCAAAGCATATATACTGTATATGTATATATATATGTATATATATATATATATATATATATATATATATATATATATATATATATATATATATATATATATACATATATATATATATATATATATATATATATATATATATATATATATATATATATATATATATATATATACACACCTGTTGACACTCGTGAAAATGTTTGGGTGAAACAAAAAGACCTCCCCTCGAGGTGTGCTGGTTTGAAAGTGCTTCCCCGTCCCGTCACATGATTACCGGCCAGTGAGTGTGAAACTTCCAGAGTCCTGCTATGGAGCGTATTGAGGCCAGGCCAGTTCCTTTCCTGCTGTCACTCAACAGAAACACTCCAGGTCGACCTGAGCTCTGATTCTGGCGTTCCTTCCTGAACAGGACTGGATGGCTCTGGAGGGGGAGTCCAGGTAGGGGGTGACTGTCATGATTCAGCATGTCTCCAGTTTATTTTATGGCTCTTATTAAGTGTGTTTATGAGAGGCTCACTTCACTTACAGCTTGACCCTGAATTCATGGTGGGAAAATTGCTTTTTGCTTCCAGCAACAGCCAGCTGTGTTTTTCTGTAATGCTGTGTTTGGGAGAGCGATAGTGCCCACATTTCACAGAAAGCCCCATCACATGATGTAATGACGTGGAAGATTTATCATGGCACCAAGAATAAGCCATTATCTAACTGGGGATAGACAGTTCTGGATCCTTAATACTCCGTCTTCCTGTCACTGTGTCCACTGATGTTCTGGCTGTTCTGTCATGATTTTGATGGGAATGGCAGACTGTTCAAAAGCAGCAGGAGAGCATTCTGAAGGATGACAAGACATCATATTTGAGGAGTCACAGCAGGAACAGGAGGCAGACCAACGTGTGATTGGTGATTCCTCTCATCAACGTTCAGTCAGGACCAGTGCAGCCAAGGAGAATGTTCTATCCATCAGAGTTTTAAATTTGACGCTTCAGCTGTGTTCTCGTTGGGGAGTGCTGCAGCTAAGACTGCCGGATAAAGAAGCAAGAAGATAGACATGGATAACAGACATGAGGCTGTTGATGGGATGAAGGTTGATGGGATGATGCTCCTATTGATGGAAACACCAGACCACACATTTTGTATATTCAAATAAATGTAAATTAAACAATAATAAAACATGAGGGAAATAAAATGTTATAAAAACAAAAAATGAAATCAGAATGATAATGAAATGATATAAATAAAAAGAGCATCACGACACAAAGTAAATGATCTGATAAAATATTAGGTCATAATTTTGTCAATAGCCTGTGAAAAAGGTGAGCATTGACTTGAATATAAGAGCTGGAACTGTTCATATGGAGGTTAAACTGTTCACAAGTAGGGATCACCAGAAACACTCGATAACCTGGCCAGGTTTAATTTAGTTGTTTATTTTGCAGCTTCACAATGCTCCATAATAATCTTTAATAGATCTTCCTACCCAGTGGCGGCTCGTCAATAGGGGGCGCTAGGGCGCCGCCCCCATTAAAATTATAGGGAAAAAAAAAATATAGACACAGTACACATAAATTACGTAATAAAAAGTAATTATCACATCTGTGCACTCATAAAATGTGTTTGACTTAATTTTTCAAGCCTTCTCATCCCATACTGGGTTTATTCAGAGTTTTTTGTGCAGACAGAAATACATAGGTTTCAATGGCCAAATGAGTGTGTATTGCATGTTCTTAAACTTTTCTTCCATGTGACTTCATGCTGGTCTCTAATTGGTTACTCAAAGATTCTCCTCCAGACGCAGCTCTCTGCGCCCGTGGCCAATCAACGTGTTTTCTGTCACTCGCTACTCACAGCCATAGACATGTCTCCTCCTCCTTCCATGGAGCTGCTGCGATACGTCAACGACGCCGCCATATTGGATGTTCAAGACTGCGCTGGAAACTAATACAAGTAAATGGACTTATTTTCATAAAGCGCCTTTCTACAAAGAAATGTACGTTTTACGTCTCATTTATTCGTTCACACACGCACTAATATACTTGGGAAACAGTTAGGCACCAAATATAATATATTTAATTTTCTGAGATGGCAAAAATAAGAACTTTATTGATCCCACATAGGAGTAATTCATGTTCTATCAGCTATAGAGAACAAGGTAGTGCCGAAAAACAATATATATCCCCCCTCACAAAAATAAGAAAAATAGAGAAACATATTTTCTCATCAACAAAACAAATTTAAAATTTTTCAAATAACAAAATAACATATTTGAACCATTTTTCAGACAATATCTGTCAATATCTCTATATAATAACTGAAGAAAATCTGAAAAATTCAAATATGTTATTTTGTTACTTGAAAAATTTTAAATATGTTTATGTAACATATGCTACATGTATACTGTTTGTAGTATATGTATATGTATATGTAGTATATGTAATAAAAAATAACAAAAAAATGTATGTTCAAGTAGAGTTTTTAGTTGTGTTGTAATCCCCACTCGCCAGTGCGCCCCATCAAAATGTTTTATCACCAGCCTCCACTGTTCCTACCATTCAGGATGTCAGACATGGCACTGATTAGTCTCCCTATCGTGCACCTGCAGGGATGCACTTCTTAACATAACACCCCATCTCCACTGAACACAGAAGAGACTCAGTACTCACACAGCGATACACACTCTGGAGTGTTTGAGACCATTTCTTTGACATGGACACTCATTTACTGATGACTTTGAAGTTCCACATTTATATTCAGTGTTTGAAATTAAATTCTGGGCTAAGCTCAAAAACATTCACGGCTGAAGCCCCGGTAAAATATCCTGGCGCTGTTTTCTACCTTTATGTGGTTTACGCCTGAGGTGCTGTGTGAAAAAGACCTGAATGGTTTGAAATTTCAGATGGAAGGGTTCTGCCCACCAACTTGTACCAGCAGGGAGGCCTTAAAGTGATCTACTGAGATGACGGTGAGGCGAGTCCAGATCGTGGTGCTTCGTCTACCATGTTCACTGTTAAAATATAGATGAGTGGGAGCTACACTACGGTGGACGACAAGGGCCAAACGCACTGCAACGGCCTAATGCGTCTCAGTTAAGGAAAACGGCAGAAACGATTCAAATTCACAAACTCAAAACGAGGTACAAAAAGAGGAACGTGGTGCAAATGAAAAAACCTGCTGCAAAAAACAAAGACAAATGCAGCATCATCAAACGCTGCAAATAGAGAAACGATGCAAAGCACAAAACGATATAAAACAAGAAACCATCTTCAAAAGAAAAACGCTTCATAACCGGTCACTACAAGCGGAAGTGCTCCAAACCTGCAGGGGGCGCTGCTGACTGAACCACAGTGTTTACATCCATGGTTTACGCTGCACATTACGAGACGTTTCATTATTATATTTTACACCAGACGATACAATGTGCAACGTTGTACAGTGATATAAACATCGTATATAAATATAGTCAGATAAAAATCACATTACCGTTCCCGCTGTATGTTTAAACCATGGATGTAAACACTGTGGTTCAGTCAGCTGTTCGGTCAGAAACGTTCAATAAACGAGACAGCCCACTACGGTTGTGTTTCCTGTATCTGTGTCACGTGACTGCCCCGCCCCTTTAGGAGACTAAAAGCAGGTCCTGAGTCTATTGAGTCCTATGGGAAAAGTGAACGTGAGCACAGATTATTACCAATTCCTTCGCCCCATAGTAACCTAAGTAAATATGGGACCCATTTTTCAAAAGCCACAAACCTTCTGAACATTCTGACACCAAAATGGCAATTTTCAGACCGACAGATTAGGAGAAAATGAACTTTGTTTGAGACCTGTCTCTGTCTGAGCAACACACTCTCGCAAGATTTGGCTTAGTTTAAAACTTTAAAAGTTTAAAAATAAAATAAATTTGCGTAATAATAATGGCCCGGTTTCCCAGATCAGTTAAGTAGTTCTTAACAGTTAAGTAGTTCTTTCACAGGCTCCTTAAGATGGTTTGAAAGAAGTCTTTCGCTGTTAAGAACTACTTAACTGATCTGGGAAACCGGGCCAATGTTATTGTTATTATTTAAGTCTATTTGGAAGAAAGTTGTACTGTATCTAGTGTTGTATGTTCCAAAACGATGTGGGGAGAGGGGCGGCCACGCCCACTTAGGAGACAGGAAGTGAGGTCAGAGGGGCGGCCACGCCCACTTAGGAGACAAGAAGTGAGGTCAGAGGGGCGACCACGCCCACGTAGGAGACAGGAAGTGAGGTCAGAGGGGCGACCACGCCAACTTAGGAGACAGGAAGTGAGGTCAGAGGGGCGACCACGCCCACTTAGGAGACAGGAAGTGAGGTCAGAGGGGCGACCACGCCCACTTAGGAGACAGGAAGTGAGGTCAGAGGGGCGACCACGCCCACTTAGGAGACAGGAAGTGGATACCATTTCATACCATTGGCAGTAACGGTAATGCGCTATCTTCTGTATAGAGTATCTTCGTTCTCTCTCTACATCCCGTGTGTCTGTCCATTGAGCTGTTACGCTGAGAGCGCCCCCTGCAGGTTTGGAGCACTTCCGGTTGTAGTGACCGGTTATGAAGCGTTTTTCTTTTGAAGATGGTTTCTTGTTTTATATCGTTTTGTGCTTTGCATCGTTTTCTCTATTTGCAGCGCGTTTGATGATTCTGCATTTGTCTTTGTTTTTTGCAGCACGTTTTTTCATTTGCACCACGTTCCTCTTCTTGTACCTCGTTTTGAGTTTGTGAATTTGAATCGTTTCTGTACTTGAAGCCGTTTTCCTTAACTGAGATGCATTAGGACGTTGCAGTGCGTTTGGCCCTTGTCGGCCACCGTACCACACACCCACTAGTGGCCACCAGGACACAAGGTCAGCCTCGATATCTGGTGTTGATGGAGAGTTAAAAAGTCACGTCTTCATTTGCAGCCAGATTCTGGTTGTGCAAGCTGTTATGCTTGCTGTTAAAGGGGGGATTTTTCTTTCCACAGTGGTTCCGGATGGATGATTGCATCACAGGAAGGTTTCAATGCAGTCTGCTGGTTTCCTTAGCTTGATTATTTACAATACGCATTACAGAGAACACACCAACAGATTATTTATTGAATCAAGATTAACTGAAACTCCATGATTTGGTTAAGTTACAGACACTCACAATCATGTAACAGCTAAAGGTAAAGCATTACCAGAAAACTTACAATACATGACCTCCACCAGCTCAAAACCACAGGCCGTCGACTGGAGCGACTCTACAAAAAGACCGGACTCACTGTGCACAACCAAATGTACTCCGACCACCTCCACCACTACAAAAATGCACTTAATACTGCCAAATCATCATATTACTCCAACCTCATTAACTCTGCCACAGGAAACAATAGAGTCCTTTTCTCAACTGTCAACCACTTACTTCAGCCTCCAAAAACCCTCCCTCCAGACATCTCCACAGACCAGTGCACCGCCTTCCTGGACTTCTTCAGCTCCAAAATAAACATCATTCACCATCAACTGGCCTCAACACGCACTCCCACAAATGACCCACCCTGGATAACTACCACCAACCAACCTCTCTCCAGCTCTCTCACCAATTTCACTCCGGTATCAGAACACACCATCTCAGAACTCATTCGTAAAGCCAAAACCACCACCTGTCAGCTTGATCACCTTCCCACCCTGCTTGTCAAAGCATGTCTGCCATCCATTTCCCCCATGATAACTGAAATAATTAACTCTTCCCTCACCACTGGAACTGTTCCCCCAATCCTCAAACTAGCTGCCATCACACCCACCCTAAAAAAACCCGGTGCAGACCCATCCGACCTCAATCATTACAGGCCCATCTCCAACCTTCCCTTCATCTCCAAAACTCTGGAAAGGGTGGTTGCAGCACAATTACAGTCCCACCTCAATTCAAATAACCTCCACGAACCCTTCCAATCCGGTTTCCGCCCCAATCACAGCACTGAAACAGCCCTGGTTAAAATCACCAACGACCTCCTCCGTGCAGCTGACTCCGGCCTACTCACCATCCTCATCCTCCTGGACCTCAGCGCAGCTTTCGACACCATTTCTCACCCAATACTCCTGGACCGCCTGACTGGCATTGGGATCACTGGTGTTGCACTCTCCTGGCTTTCATCATACCTCACTGACCGTCAACAGTTTGTCCAACTACAGAAACATAAATCTGGGTGCACGGGTGTCACAATGGGTGTCCCCCAGGGGTCAGTATTGGGTCCACTTCTTTTCACCATCAACCTCCTACCCCTAGGTTCAATTCTCCGTCACCATAGGGTCCATTTTCACACTTACGCCGATGACACTCAGATATATATCTCCTCCAACCCCACCGCTGCCATTCCTCCCACTTCCCTCACCACCTGCCTACACGACATCAATACCTGGATGAGCAATAACTTTTTAAAACTCAACGGCAATAAAACTGAGGCTCTTCTCATCGGCTCCAAATCCACCCTCACCAAGTCACAACCCTCTCCCGCCCTTCCCATCATCATCGACGGCTTTCCGGTACCCTTTTCCCCCCACGTCAAGAGCCTCGGCGTCATTTTGGACAGCACACTTCCATTTGCACCTCACATTTACAACATCACCCGGACTGCATTCTTTCACCTCCGCAACATCTCCAGACTCCGTCCAGCACTGTCCCAATCCAGCACAGAATTCCTGGTCCACTCATTCATCACATCCCGTATTGATTACTGCAACGCCCTCCTCACTGGCCTCCCAACCAAACTCACAACCGCACCAAGTCATCTGATCACATCACCCCCGTCCTCATCCAACTCCACTGGCTCCCAGTCCAATACCGTATCATTTACAAAAACCTCCTCCTCACCCACAAAGCCCTTCACAACCTAGCCCCCACCTACCTCTGTGACCTACTGAAAGAATACACCCCCTCCCGTACCCTCCGCTCAACCTCTGCTGGACTCCTTTACACTCCCACCTCACACCTTAGCACCATGGGTGCCCGAGCTTTCAGCTGCTCGGCACCCAGACTCTGGAACTCCCTCCCCCCACACATAAAACAAATAGACTCCATCACCACTTTTATTTATTTATTTAACCTTTATTTAACCAGGCAAGCAGATTAAGAACAAATTTATTATTTACAAATGCAGCCTAGGGGGGTAAGGGGAGGGAGCTAAGATGAAAAAACAAGGTTATATAAATACACAAAAAGACATTAAAACATAATACAAAAGATAAAACAAATTAAAGCTGCAAGCAGCAATGAACGGGCCCTCGCACTCACGGCCACCGCCCCCCATAAGCATATCAGAAATGACACCACCCACGAATCTCTATGTCAAACTATTCCAAAGTTATAGCAGAAAATCGGGACAACCAATCAGAAAAAGGGGCGGGGCTAATTAAGGCCAACGAAGCTTAAGGACTCATTACAGAGTCCCATGACACCACCCACGACTTCCTATGTCAAACCATTCAAAAGTTATAGCAGAAAAAAGGGACAACCAATCAGAAGAAGGGGCGGGGCTAATTCAGGCCAATGAAGGTCAAGGGCTCCATAAAGAATCTGATGACACCAGCCATGACTCTCTTTGTCAAACCATTCCAAAGTTATAGCAGAAAATCGGGACAACCAATCAGAAGAAGGGGCGGGGCTAATTAAGGCTAACGAAGCTTAAGGACTCATTACAGAGTCCCATGACACCACCCACGACTTCCTATGTCAAACCATTCAAAAGTTATAGCAGAAAAAAGGGACAACCAATCAGAAGAAGGGGCGGGGCTAATTCAGGCCAATGAAGGTCAAGGGCTCCATAAAGAATCTGATGACACCACCCACGACTCTCTATGTCAAACCATTCCAAAGTTATAGCAGAAAATCCGGACAACCAATCAGAAGAAGGGGCGGGGCTAATTAAGGCTAACAAAGCTTAAGGACTCATTACAGAGTCCCATTACACCACCCACGACTTCCTATGTCAAACCATTCAAAAGTTATAGCAGAAAAAAGGGACAACCAATCAGAAGAAGGGGCGGGGCTAATTCAGGCCAATGAAGGTAAAGGACTCATTACAGAGTCCCATGACACCACCCACGACTCTCTATGTCAAACCATTCAAAAGTTATGGCAGAGAAAAGTATTCTAGGGGGTGCTGTTGAGCCGTTATATTGGCATATATTGCTCCAAAATTACGTGATTAATTCAGAATGTTCAAAATGGCCGACTTCCTGTTTGTTTTCGGCCATGGCGCCAAGAGACTTTTCTTTAAGTTGCGACATGATACAGGTGTGTACCGATTTTCGTTCATGTACGTCAAAGCGTATTATGGGGCTTGAGGCGCAAAGTTTTTTCGGTCTGAACCAATCAGATGAAGGGTGGGCGCGCTTTTTGGCGTCTAGCGTCGCCACGGTAACGCTTTTGAAAGAGAAAAGTAATGCGTGGTGTCGGAGGATGGAGACGCACATTTTGATGTATAACACACTTGGGGGCACGTTACGGTTCGGGCCGTATTAACTGCCGAAGGAAGGGCATAAATTGCGCCAAAATTATACAATTAATTCAAAATGGCCGACTTCCTGTTCGGTTTCGGGCATGACGCCAAGAGACTTTTCTTTAAGTTGCCACATGATACAGGTGTGTACCGATTTTCGTGCATGTACGTCAAACCGTATCGTGGGGCTTGAGGCACAAAGTTTTCAAGGGGGCGCTGTTGAGCCATTTTGCCACGCCCATTAATGCAAACCATTAAATATCAAATTTTTCGCCAGGCCTGCCTTGCATGCAAAATTTGGTGACTTTTTGGGCAGGTTTAGGGGGGCAAAAAGGCCTTCCTTTTGTCAGAACAATAAGAAGAAGAAGAAGAAAAAGAATAATTCCTGCAAATACAATAGGGCCTTCGCACTGCAAGTGCTCGGGCCCTAATAATCAAGTAAAACAGTCAGTATGCCTGAAGGAGGACTAAAGACAAGTGCAGGAGTCGGTTGTACTTAATAGAAGATGTAGTTTGAAGGTGGAGATGGAAGTGAGAACAGAAAGTTTAAGGGTTTTTTGTAGGGTGTTCCAGTCATAGGCTGCAGCGAACCGGAAGGCATTGCGCCCAAAGGTGGTGCGGACTTTGGGGATTCTGTAAATGGTGTCACCGTAATCGAAAATGGGCAGAATGGTCATTTTGACGAGTGAGTGTTTGGCTGCACGGGTGAAGGAGGTCTTGTTCCGGTAAAGAAAGCTCAGACGAGCTTTGACTTTGGACTGTAGGTGTTTGATGTGGGTGGAGAAAGAGAGGGACGAGTCCAACCAGAGGCCAAGGTATTTGTAGCTGGATACGAACTCTAGTTCAGAGCCGTCAGCGCAGAACAATTTAGGAACAGTGGTGGGAGTGTGTTTCCGGACAAAGACAATGCATTTTGTTTTTTTGGTGTTGAGGCGGAGCTGGAGACTGTGGAAGTGCTGTTCAACGGAAGTGAGGCTGTGTTGTAGTGTGGCTGCAGCGGACTGGAGGGACGGGCCCTCAGAGTAAAGGATGGTGTCATCGGCATATAGATGGATTCTTGAGTTGCCGGCAAACCTGGTTATGTCATTGATGTAGATGGAGAATAGTGTTGGGCCTAGAATGGAACCCTGAGAAACCCCTTTGGTGATGGTGAGAGGGGCTGATATGAAATTTTCGGATTTGACTTGCTGGACTCTGTGGTGTAGATAGCTGGAGAACCAGTTACAGGAGTGGGGTGAAAGACCAATGTTGGAGAGCCTCTGCAGGAGTATGGGGTGGGTGACGGAGTCAAAGGCCTTGGAGAGATCAATGAAGGCAGCGATGCAGGTCTGCTTGGAGTCCAGAGAGGAGACAATGTCATCCAGGACCTTCAGCGTAGCAGTGGTGCATCCATGACCTGGCCTAAATCCAGACTGTGAGGAGGACAAGATGTTGTTGGAGGTTAGGAAGTCGCTGAGTTGTTTGTGAACCAGTTTCTCGAAGACCTTGGCACATTCAAAACACAACTCAAAACCCACCTGTTCAAACTTGCCCATTCACTATAACCGGACATCACGCACTACTTCCCACCAGTTTGTTTGTCTACTGTTATATTATTTGTCTTGTTGCTTGTATGGATGTTTATTGTATTTTTAATTGTATTTCTTGTGTTTTTATTCTGTAAGGTGACCTTGGGTGTCGTGAAAGGCGCCTCCAAATAAAATGAATTATTATTATTATTATTATGTTTACTTTCAGTTCAAATAATGAAGATAGTCGTAGAAAATGTAATTTTAAACATCTATTTGCCCAAACAACTTTAAAGCAGATGAGTGTTTCTGTTGTTGGAATTAAGTTATGGAATTGATTACATTATGATTTAAAGGGCTGTATAAACATATATCAGTTTAAAAAGAAATATGAAGAGAAAAAAATAGCAATGTATGGATGAAATAGTTAAAATTTATAATATATGCGTACGGAGACAGACAATCTATCTTGGATTTTTTTGTTTTTCTTTCTTTGTGATGTTAACTAAGTAATTGTGCAGACTTTCTTCTTCCTGCTCCTTTCTGGTTATGGAATATGCTTTTGATTGTGTTGTCATTTTACTTGTTTGTTTTTTTTGTTTGCATATTTCCATGATTGGAATAAATAAAAATGAAATGAAATGAAATTATTAATTTATTTATTCAAATTCATTGGTTTTGAATGACTTTGAATAATTAAATGAAGTAATGAAATGAACTTATTTTTATTTGTTTGTAAACTGTGCTCTTTAAGGTCCAGACAAATTCCAACAATTCAAGCTTTGTTGCTTCAGACTATTTGGAGTGGTGTGATTTAAAGACCAAATCCCATTTTATGCACAATTTATGCAGAAAAACAATTACTTTCAAATGTGCTCACATAGTTTTTCCTGCTAATTTAAAGTCAGTCTGAGAAGATGTTTTGAAAACCTCAAATCATGAGTAAGATTTAAATGAGACTTTTATCAAGGTGCAAATAATAGAAGAAATTGACGATCAATGTTTTATGACTTCTTTTCTGCAACTGTTTTTATTTCTGACCAGCAAACTGATATTAGTGTAATTTTACAAGCATTTCCATCAATAAAGCATGTAATCCTGTGAGCACGTGTATTCAGCGTCATTAGATTCCTAAAGTTGCTGAGTAAAAGCCGTATTTATCAGTGCAGCGTCACCAGTACTCGAGTTGTAAAAAAGAATCAGGGGGGATGGTGGATTTTATCATATGAGGACAGATAATTTGTGCTGATTACAAATAATATAATATATTACAAATAATTGCAGTGACCAAAACAGCTGCAGAAATACTGCAGGAATGACATAGCAGCAGTTAAATGCAGCCTTCTGTAAGCTTGAAATATCCACTGGGCTTACATCAAATACATCAAAACACAACAATAAAAAACACTTTTCTGAACTTATCAATATGACTCTGTCCTTCACAGGATAAGTAACATGGATCACTGCAAAAACTCTAAATCTTAACAAGAATATGTCTTATTTCTAGTTAAAATGTCTCATTTTAGTAAAGAAATCTCATTACACTCAAAACAAGACTCATCCCTGGAAAAAACAACTTTTCACCTGTTTCAAGTGGATTTTCACTTGAAATGAGTAGAAAAATCTGCCAGTGGAACAAGATTTTTTTTCTTGTAATGAGAAGATAAATCTTGTCCCACTTGCAGATTTTTCTACTTATTTCAAGTGAAAATTTACTTGAAACAGGTGAAAATGGTCAAATAAGTTATTTTTCTGGTGTTATTTTTCTGGTAATGACTTGTTGTAAATGTTGAAATAGCAGTAAAACCACATTCATAAATGAAATGACATAAGGGATGGAAAGGGGGGATGTCAGTTTTACAGGGGGGATGATTTGGACCGTTTTTATTTCAGGGGGGGATGATTTGGACCGTTTTATTTCGGGGGGATGATTTGGACCGTTTTTATTTCGGGGGGGATGCCCTCCCCCCTCATCCCCCCTCAACTCCAGTACTGAGCGTCACAGATTAGCATCTCGCAGGACAGATGAACAGCTACAGGAAGTACTGTATGTGTTGTTTGTCAGGAACGATTTCAAGCAGCGAGGTTGTAGTGCTAAAGTGCAACGCGAAGCAGCACGGCTCGTGCAGGTCTCTCATGCATAAGGGATGATGTTTAAAACGGGGAGGTGTCACTCCTGGTTAGCAGAGGCCCTGAAGCAAATGCCGAGCCCTGCTCAGCCCTTCTGCAGATTAACACGTCTGATTTCATCAAAACATCATGCCACTTGGCTTCTGCACAGGCAGTCTGGTAGACATAACTCTGTTTAATCGGCCAGGGTGACAGAACACGACGCCAAGGCTAATGATAAATCACCAACAGCATGCTAAGCAGCCACATTTGGAGGCTTTCAATCATTATTTTATGTCACAGTCTGACAAACAAGCAGATGCAAAATAATCAACTTACATGACATCAATAGACCTTCACTGACTTGAGTTTAACTTATTCATCCAACACCGTCCCACAAGAAATCATCTAAATGGTCCTGACTTAAATATCTGCTGTCTAACCATGGCGAGTGAGTATAAGGCTATTTACCACATCTTTATTTAAACAAGCACCTTTTACTGTATACATGCACTCTAAAGTGTGCTTCAGCAAATCATTTACATGTATCCATTTGAAGAGGTGGTAAGAAAATACTGGTATACACATGTGGACAAATGTTGTGGAAGAAAATGAACAATAACAAACATTGGTCATTGAAATAACCTATTATGGCATTTAATGTATATTTTAAACAGGCCTTGAATGTCCTAAAAACAATCTAAAGCTTGTTTTTTCTACATAAATTAGAAATTCAGCCTCTGGGCCATGTCTTAATTTTTACCACTTCTAGTCTCCTTCTCTGTGCTTGATTCTGAGGGGGCGGGGCTATGATAATGAGGTTCTGTGCTGATTGGCTGGTGGATTCTGAGGGGGCGGGGCTCTGATAATGAGGCTCTGTGCTGATTGGCTGGTGGATTCTGAGGGGGCGGGGCTATGATAATGAGGCTCTGCACTGATTGGCTGCATGAATGACGTGTAGCAGGGGAGGGAACAAAGCCTCGCTCCGGGCTGAAGAGCAGCGGCTCCGTACACAAAACGTGTCCCATGCGAGGGAGCTTCTGCGACAAAATCAATTCCATTGTTTTATTTTCTATTGGACTGTCCTAACTGGCCGCGAGTTTAACGGTTGCAGTGTGGACAGAGAGAGTTTAACGGTTTCAGTGTGGACAGAGAGAGTTTAACAGTTTCAGTGTGGACAGAGAGAGTTTAACAGTTTCAGTGTGGACAGAGAGAGAGAGTTTAACGGTTTCAGTGTGGACAGAGAGAGAGAGTTTAATGGTTTCAGTGTGGACAGAGAGAGAGAGTTTAACGGTTTCAGTGTGGACAGAGAGAGTTTAACAGTTTCAGTGTGGACAGAGAGAGTTTAACAGTTTCAGTGTGGACAGAGAGAGTTTAACGGTTTCAGTGTGGACAGAGAGAGTTTAACAGTTTCAGTGTGGACAGAGAGAGTTTAACGGTTTCAGTGTGGACAGAGAGAGTTTAACGGTTTCAGTGTGGACAGAGAGAGTTTAAAGGTTTCAGTGTGGACAGAGAGAGTTTAAGGGTTTCAGTGTGGACAGAGAGAGTTTAACGGTTTCAGTGTGGACAGAGAGAGTTTAACGGTTTCAGTGTGGACAGAGAGAGTTTAACAGTTTCAGTGTGGACAGAGAGAGTTTAACGGTTTCAGTGTGGACAGAGAGAGTTTAAAGGTTTCAGTGTGGACAGAGAGAGTTTAACGGTTTCAGTGTGGACAGAGAGAGTTTAACAGTTTCAGTGTGGACAGAGAGAGTTTAACAGTTTCAGTGTGGACAGAGAGAGAGAGTTTAACGGGTTCAGTGTGGACAGAGAGAGTTTAACAGTTTCAGTGTGGACAGAGAGAGAGAGTTTAATGGTGTCAGTGTGGACAGAGAGAGAGAGTTTAACGGTTTCAGTGTGGACAGAGAGAGTTTAAAGGTTTCAGTGTGGACAGAGAGAGTTTAACGGTTTCAGTGTGGACAGAGAGAGTTTAACAGTTTCAGTGTGGACAGAGAGAGTTTAACAGTTTCAGTGTGGACAGAGAGAGTTTAACGGTTTCAGTGTGGACAGAGAGAGTTTAACAGTTTCAGTGTGGACAGAGAGAGTTTAACGGTTTCAGTGTGGACAGAGAGAGTTTAACGGTTTCAGTGTGGACAGAGAGAGTTTAAAGGTTTCAGTGTGGACAGAGAGAGTTTAAGGGTTTCAGTGTGGACAGAGAGAGTTTAACGGTTTCAGTGTGGACAGAGAGAGTTTAACGGTTTCAGTGTGGACAGAGAGAGTTTAACAGTTTCAGTGTGGACAGAGAGAGTTTAACGGTTTCAGTGTGGACAGAGAGCGTCCGATGTCACGCAGCTCGACACGATAGTCGGACGCTCGCATGCATTTATGACACGGTGTAAACGGATCTTAAAGCCTGATTTACGGTCTGCGTTAAATCGACGCGTACCCTACGCCGTAGGCTCTGCATTGGTGTAACGCGGAACCATTAATCAGCCTTTAGTCACCTCGTCTTCATACTAATTCACACAGGAAGATTTAATTGAATTCTAAACAGGTACACCGCAGTTATTTACTCCGATTCCTCATCATTTCATTTCTTATGTTACAAGACAGATGAATCATGTTAACTGTAAAGAAATCACAACACTGAAGGTTCACAAATGGCAACTTTATTGTGAAAAAAATAAAACATAAGTTGTATATAAATAACATGTATTGCTGGCTCAAGGAAGGACCGTGCATCTTCTGAAGGTGTTGTTGAAGCTTCAGGTGCTTGGAAGATCTGAAACCATGAACAGAAGAAAAATGTATTACTAATAGAGCTCCGGTGTTACCTAACGAGTGAGTGGCTCCGTTAGGTAACACTGGAGCCACCGGGGCCCGGGGCTCCTCACCGGTCCGGTCCGGTGAGGGCCCCGGTGCTCCGGAGCTAAATACTTAGCCCATGCAAAGATCATACTTGTAGACAAATATAAATAACATAAAAAAATAACGTCACTTACCGCTGACTCGTGTGCAGTTGCCGGGTCCTTACTGTTGGTACTGATCCTTTTATGAGGGTAAATGTTGATGGAAAACCTCATTTTTACTGTCCCTCGCTGTGGAAACAGCCACCTCTTCCAAAAAATGGCGGAAGCTCCGGCCGGCGGAGTTAGTTGTGGGCGTGGTTTCAGCAGCGAAGGAAATCTGCCCCCGTCGTGACTCATGACGGAAGCAGATTCTGAACGGCTCGTAGATCCACATCACACTGGACGGCTCATCCGGGCGGCTGTACAGACACTGCAGAATTTGGTTGCTTTCCGCCTTCTCTGAGTTGGCAGGCTGAGGGGAGACCACTTTATATATGTTAAAGCAAGAAAAAAATGTTTTTTTCATAATAGGCCCCCTTTAAAACTGACTAAAGTAGGTAATAGATTGAACACTGTAAAATAATGTGATCATCGCTAAACTAAAGTGTGTCCTTAAATGAACATCTCTGACTGTTTAAAGGTTTAAAAAGGTCCCTCTGCTGTTTGGTACCATGGTGTCCACCACACTGAACATGGACCACAAGACAACAGAGGGAACACTTGTCTGAGGAGATCAGAAGAACCTTCTAGACCAGCATGTTGAAGAGTAGAAGACCGTTTCCAAGCAGCTGGATGTTCCTGTGACTACAGTTGTACATGTCACTCAGAAGGTTAGGCTACACGGGACTGTAGACACCCTCCCTTGTCGTGGACACAAGAGGACAACTGAGGACAAACTGAAAAGAAACAGAAACCAAAGAGACAACTTCCAAAGAGGTTCAGGGTGAACTGAACTCCAAGGTCCAGGTCCACCAGTGTCAGATCATCCATCACTGTTGGGACCAAGGTGGACGACCGAGGAGGACTTCACTGTTGGAGGAACACCAGAAAGAACCAAACTGGAATCTGTCCAAATTTATGTTGACAAACCACAAAACTTCTGGGAGAAGATGCACTAATGAAATCTCAAGACCATCAAGATGTTCTGGAGACAAATGTGCTGCCCGGACAGCTTGGTCTCAGTTGAAGGTCATGGGTCTTCCAACAGGATCATGACCCAATTAATATTATTATGCCATGAGTGCGAGGTCACGTTCATCGCTGCATGCAGCTTTAATAAGTATTACTGTTATTATTATTACCAAGAGTTATGTCAAAGCAATGTTTCCCTATCTCCACACAACTAAAACCAGCCAAGAACGACTCGGAGCCAAACACTGGACTGTTCTGAACTGTCCAGGACAGATACATGGCTAGATAGTATATTCTGGAAGTGCAAAGATCCAAAATCAAGAAAGAAAACAGACTCCGTCTTGTCTGAGTTTGGTGGCAGGAAAGTAGGAGTCATCCAGGTCTTTATGTGACTCACCTGCTTGCTTATTGGCCTCATCTGGCTTCATGATAGAATTACAGGTGTATCAACGGCAAATCAATGAAAATGTATGCTATACTGCCTAACATTAGTACCTAAGTACTGAACCCTGTGGAACTCCATGACCAACCAGGCTAATGCAACAGATGTAATCACATTGACATCTTCAAATCTCAATAAAATAATATTTTGATAACTGAGATGTAACGGGACAAACATATATATGAGTCCACTGAGTCAGGCCATGAGGAAATCGCTGGTAACTTTCACCGGAGCCATTTATGTTCCTTTATGGGAATAAAATCCACAGGTGTTTTTCTTTTTGGTTTAATATTTGTTAAATATATAATAATACAATCAAAAAGGTTCTGTGTTGTTTATCAGAAATTGTAATTGCCGAATACTAAAGCCTGCTAGATTATTTTTCTACAGACAGAAATATATGTTAAAAGAGAGAATACTTATTTTTGAATAAGACTGTACCGAAACGCAAAATTAACAGACACACAGGGTAATTTCTGGACCTCAATGAAAGCAAAGCACTGTAAAAATCATGGCCGTGCCGCCCATAGGGCAGGTTAAGGCTGAATTATGCTTCTGCGTCAAAATGGCGCCGTGCCTACGGCGTGTGGTTTGGATCGACGCAGAGGACACGCCGTCACCTGCGCCGTCAGTGACGTGCACCTCCCGAAAATTGTAACTACGCGTCGAGGAGACGCAGACCACACGCATACAGAGAGGGCTGTGATTGGTTCGCTTGGAAGCAACACATTTCCGGTTTACGGTTTGAATCAGTAGTGAACTTCCAAGGCTCTTTTCTTCGTTTATGTGTGATTTTTTTTGTTTTTGTTTTTTGCACAATAGTTGTCCTTCTCTCTTTGATTTACTGTGACCGGAAAAAGTCGGATAAACCATTCAGAAAAAGATCGCTAACTAGTGGCCGCGGGAGGTACTGCACCGCGACCAAAGGAGAGACGGAGAAGTCCGAAGGGTTCAATACGGCGTCACGGCTGCGGCGTGTGCTCTGCATTGGTGTGACGCAAAAGCTTATTTCAGCCTTTAGGCAAATGCTAGGGGCGCCAGCATGCCAGGGGGCGCCATGCAACCAGCTGTTTTTTTTTTTTTTTTTTTTTTTTAATAAACTTTTGAAAAATTAGAAATGAATACACTAAAAAACAACAACAGTACATATATAGCCAAAAGTCTTTAAATAATAATGAAATCGTTTTTCTAATTTTAATTTCTGCCTGGCTGCATCCTTCTGCCTCTCTGGCAGCCACAATTAATTTTGCTGCGGTCCCTCACCTCAACTCACTCGCGTGCGGCGCCCCCTCCCCCACCCACTACGCCGTAGACTCTGCGTTGCTGTAACGCAGAACCATAAATCAGCCTTTAGCCAGTTGTCGCATCAGAAGGAGCCTTAAAGTGGAAATGAAGCAGTCAGTCAAGTATACATTATTTGCTAAATGGATATCCACTCTATTCACCAATTATGTAATAAACATGAAAAACGTAATACAATAAAAAATAAAAAGAACTCCCGTTATAGCTTTCATAGCACGGACGCCGCCATCTTGGCCGTGACGTCACGGGGTTGGTTAGCTTCACAGGAGTCCACCATGGATGTATTATAGAGGAGTCCACAGACAGAGGTAGAGGTAGAGGTAGTGAGAGACAGAGACAGAGACAGAGGAAGATAGAGACAGAAAAAGATCCAGATAGAGAAAGATAGACATTTATAGATAGAGATAGTGACATATAAAGACGGTTATATATAAAGACAGTGATCTATATTAGTGATCAATAGAGTAAAAGAGGTAGCCTAGATAATTTGACAGACAGTCAAAGACGGAGACAGTTTTCACAGACAGACAAGATGGAGACTGAGGAAGAGCCACGACAGGACAGAAGAAGACAAGTCGGAGGTCATTATTGCATTGCTCCTGGGTGTAATAATGAATTTTACCGGGTTAAGGGCAGGGACAAAGCAGTCCATTTCCATAAACTGCCACTACCAATAAGTATTTCAAAAATCTTTTTTCCTCAAACAAAACTTTGCAGTGACAAATTGGATAACGTGCGCACAGTGCACTCCAGATATGGTGACATTATTATGCGCACCTCCACACAGATGCAAACATAAACATTAAGTGTCAACGCATCAGAAACAGATGTAAACACAGCTAAACAGGTGGCGGCGCAACAGAAACCCAGATGAAAATGCAGCTAAAAACATTAAGGTGACGGCGCACCTACAAAAAAGTTAAAAAAAAAAAAAAAAAAAAAAAAAAAAGATCAAAGTCGTGCGCATATTACCAGTGCATTAAACTGTATATAATGCAGCGGCGCAGCCAGCCGGAATCCCGTACGCACTGTGCATTCCCTTTTTTTGAAGGATTTATTTTTACGTGCTGGGTTTGATGACAGACCAGAGGCTGAGGGGACTGGCCCGGGACTTTGACGAAACGGGAGGCGCAGACTCAAATAGGCAAGAACATCTTTATTTAATTTAATGACGCCAGATCTGCCTGGGGTTTATATTGTAGCATCGGCTATATCTGCTAGTTGAAACGTGTGGTCTGTTAGTCTATCTGAGTTTTATGGTGTTTTTATAGTTCATGCTTTATGGTGCTGTACTTTTTCTTTTTTTTTTTTACTTTTTTGTAGGTGCGCCGTCACCTTAATGTTTTTAGCTGCATTTTCATCTGGGTTTCTGTTGCGCCGCCACCTGTTTCGCTGTGTTTTCATCTGTTTCTGGGTGCGCCGTCAGCTTTAATATTTAGTTGTGTTTTCATCTGTTTCTGATGCGTTGACATCATTGACAGCAGATACACTCCGGCACGGTGGGCATCACCGTGCATAAACCACACCTACACCAGGTAGTGTTGCCGACCCGCTCCTCACCCAAAACACCCGGCTCCTCCACGACTTCTTCCTCCCTAACCATCACCACCGCTCGGTTCCCTCGTCTAATAGGCTCAAAAGCATAAGCCATAGGGTTGCTGACCTCCACAGTCCTCTCAATCTCGTCCTCATCCATGATCTTTCGCAAAAACCACTTGCTGTCCTGTCTTGCCAATAGAGCGTTCAAAGCACCAACCAACCCCGTGACGTAAGCACCGACGTCACTTCAAGATGGCGGCTCGCTAGCCAGAGAACTAGGTAGAAACTACGAAAATAAATGTGTTATTTCTATGGGTTTCACAATTTAAAAAAATCTGATTTTAGACAAAGTCGTTTTTTAAATATATTTGACCACTACCAGTGCCAAAACATGCACGTTTCATTTCCACTTTAAAGCAGGAAATATGTTTTGATGTGGATGGAAATATGTTTTGTTGTGGTTTTTCTGCCCAAACCTGGATGAAACCATCATTGGTAAGCTGTCATAATATTAATTATTTCTGATAACATTGTCATGACGCTGAATATCAGGCCTTTCCTAGGATATTGTTTGTTGCTGTTTGACCGCCGTGTCTGATTGTGTTAAATACATGTCGTTGCACATTGTAACTGTCGTGCAGGTTGAACACACGTGTCTGAATTGATCTACTCAGTGAATCCGACATCTATGGCTAAAATGACAACTTAGCCTTAAAAATAAAAATATCCCCACGATAAGTCATAATTATGAGATAGAAAGTCAAAATTATGAGATAGAAAGTCGAAATTATGAGATAGAAAGTCGAAATTATGAGATAGAAAGTCATAATTATGAGATAAAAAGTTTAAATTATGACTTTATGTCATAATTATGACTTGCCGTGGGGATATTTTTATTTTTAAGGCGAAGATTTCATCTTATTTTTTTCTTTTACTGGAGGAAATGAGCTTCCATAGACATCACTGGATGTCATTAGATTTTTATCTCCAGTTTGATACTTATATCTTAAAGTCTGCATGAGGCTTATAATTAGGTTTGACATAATGACTGGTAAATCCATGGTGCTAGAACCTCATGTGATGGTTCTGACCGTGTTGCTGCTGCTGTGGTTGTGTGTCAGAGAGCTGATCTGTGGCATTTTTTTAGCGATTATGTTTTAACAGGGATGTTTAGGCCTCAAGGGCCCATCTAGAATGCTTCTCCCCCCCTAGGCTGGGACCCCTGCTCCGCCCCTGACCTTGACAATCATGTGCATTTAAGTAATCCTCACGTTTTATTGTTAAACTTACTTCTGATTGTCTGCTGAAAATCTAGACAATTGTTGGGAAAACGGGAGCGATGCTAACGCGTTAGCCGGTCAATGGCTATAATGCTGTTGTTATTGTTGTTAAAATTGTTATTGTAAGATGTTGTGGGCTAAATTGAGGTTTTTACAGGGTATTTTGTACATAGTTATTATTGGTAGTAGTTGTTATTATTTGTGTGCAATACCTTTTACTTGACCTATTTTACTATTTGAAATTTTGTTTGTGTTTGCACTTGTTTCTTTATTTAATTGCTGCTCTGAGTTGTTGTATTACTTATTTATTACATTATATATTTAATTATTTAATACATCCTAAAGAAATTGCCATTCCGTGTGTGTGTGTGTGTGTGTGTGTGTGTGTGTGTGTGTGTGTGTGTTTGTGTGTGTGTGTGTGTGTGTGTGTGTGTGGTGGTAGTGGACGGGACAGGACAGGACGGGAACGGGGTGGGGGGGCGCCAGCAAATATTTTGCCTAGGGCGCCAAATGGGTCAGGAACGGCCCTGTTAAAAATGATGTAAAATCCAGCTCTTTAACCCTTGTGCTGTCTTTGGGTCAAGGGAGGGTGAAGGGAGAAAAGAAGGAGTGAAGGAAGGGAGAAAAGGTGGAAGGAAGGAAAGAAGAGAGGAATGGAAGGAAGGGAGAAAGGAAGAAAGAAGGAAAGAAGGAAGGAAGTAGGAAAGGGAGTAAGGAAGGGAGAAAAGAAGGGAGGAAGGGAAGGAAGGGAGAAAGGAGAAAAGAAAGAAGGAAGTAGGAAAGGGAGTAAGGAAGGGAGAAAAGATGGAAGGAAGGGAGAAAGGAGAAAAGAAGGAAAGAAGGAAGGAAGTAGGGAAGGGAGTAAGGAAGGGAGAAAAGATGGAAAGAAGGGAGAAAGGAGAAAAGAAGGAAAGAAGGAAGGAAGTAGGAAAGAGAGTAAGGAAGGGAGAAAGGGAGTAAGATAGAAGGGAGGAATGGAAGGAAGGGAGAAAGGAGAAAAGAAGGAAGGAAGTAGGAAAGGGAGGAAAGAAGGGAGAAAAGATGGAAGGGAGGAAAGAAGGGAGGAAAGATGGAAGGGAGGGAGAAAGGAAGGAAAGAAGGGAGAAAAGGAAAGAAAGAGGGGAGGAAAAAAGGAAGGAATGTAGAAAATAAGGAAATAAGGAAGGAAAACCAAAGAAGGTAATAAAGGACCGAATGACGAAAGGGAGGTATGAAGAAAAAGGAGTAAAGGAGGTAAAAAAGGAGGAAAAGAGGAAAGGAAGAAGGAAGGAGAGAGCATGGCAGGAGGAAAGAAGGAAAGAAGGATTGGGTCATTTTGACCCGAAGACAGTACAAGGGTTAAGAATGAGACTGTGGTTCCTAGCAGCTGGGAGCGCTGTCGTAATGATGTGGCCTCGTGATGAGATGCCTAAAAGAAAAAAAGACGTGGAGAGGCCATTACAGCCGACCGCTGAACCACGGAGACCTTTAATGTGCTGTCGCCCGCCATCTGCATGGCTTTGTCTGGCCAGCAGTTTCTCTGGAAAGACATTGCTCTGATTTGTGAAGCGGATCGATATGCAGTCATACGGCTGCATGAAGTGGCAATTCATCATACGTTTGTCCGTGTAGACAGGTCTCTTACTGCTTTGCTTCACTTGTTTTTTTTGCCTCCGTACCCATTTCTGTGCTGCTGTCCTGGCGCGTGGCTGGTGCGTACGTATCCCACCTTCAGTTTCCATACAAAAGAGATTTCTTTTTTTTTTTACACAAAAAGCAATTTATAAGAGTACAAAACATTCCAGATACATGTGTGAAATGTTTGACTGAGAAAGATACTTTAATCGATTGTGTACATTACGAGACATTTCTTTATTATATTTTACACCAGACGATACAATGTACAGCATTGTACAGTGACATAAACATTGTATATAAATATAGTCAGATAAAAATCACATTACCATTCCCGCTGTATGTTTAAACCATGGATGTAAACACTGGTTCAGTCAGCAGCGCCCCCTGCAGGTTTGGAGCACTTCCTGTTGTAGTGACCGGTTATGAAGCGTTTTTCTTTTGAAGATGGTTTCTTGTTTTATATCGTTTTGTGCTTTGCATCGTTTCTCTATTTGCAGAGCGTTTGATGATGCTGCATTTGTCTTTGTTTTTTGCAGCACGTTTTTTCATTTCCACCACGTTCCTCTTCTTGTACCTCGTTTTGAGTTTGTGAATTTGAATCGTTTCTGTCATAGGCGCCGAATTATGTTTTTGCTGGTGGGTGCTGAATGTCATGTAGTGTAGTGTAGCAATTCAGCAACGTAGATTTAACAGCGGTAACGGACATGAACGCCGCACGCACACACACACAGACACACACAAATAATAATCAAATTCTAAACAAATTCGGGTGTTCATCTGAGGAAAAAGGAGGCTATTTTTCTATAGTTCATAACCAAGATCATTCTTTCTTCCATCTTGATCGTTTCTAATCTACAACAGTAGAATTGAATTTTTTTTAATTTCACCGTGCGCCCTGTGACGGCATCTCGGCGGTGTCCAATAGGAAAGAAGGTGGAGGGAGAAAAAAAGGTTGTAGCTTGTAGATCAGAGACGATCAACATGGAAGAAAGAATGATCTTGGCTGTGAGTCTGTGAGGAGCTGTGGGATGAGACTGCAGGACTATCGGGACATCAATAAAAAGGGACAAAAGTGGAGAGAAATCTCACATAATTTGGACACACCTGGTGTGTTTAAAAGTGGTAGAAATGTGATATACTTTTGCTCTTTTAACAATAAAATGTTAATTTAAAATAAAATATAGCATTTCCATGCCTCATCTGGGGATCAATTGAATCATTGATCAATATATGGTTATGAAAAGACCACGTGTCAATACTTTTGCAAACTGAAGCACTACAGGTCCGCTAAAATGACTGACATGAGCTAAAAAAAACAACATAGTTCAGAAAGGTTTTTTAATAAAATATGATTCAGCCTGACCTGGCCATCATGGAGCTCCCGAACGAGCCTTTATTCCCCCAAATCCTGTCTTCATGAGGATTTCATGGACCCATCCCCTCCTTGCTGCTGCTGCTCGTCTCCTCCTCCTCAGAAGAAGAACTAAAGCCAGGGCTTTTCTTTGAATCAGGGACACATGCATTTTGCAAACCGAGCTGTAGCTACTGTACGTCCAAATGAGTGGGAAAACGGCGCCAGACCGGAAAAACTTTTTTTCAGTTGCCAAGCAACTTGCAACAAATGTGTACACAGGTGTATGCGCGCAGGCTCTGCGTCACTCAGACCCTGCGCTCTTGCGCAGCGGCAGTACATACACTTGAATGGGAAAGCCGGCGGCGGCTGTGCGCCCTTTATTTGAAAACCGCTTTAGCCAATCAGTGATTGTTGACATGGGGGCTCCCCTACTCGGCTCTCCCCGTGGGTGCTCGGCCATCTCCGTGGGTGCTCGGGCCCCGAAGCACCCACGGTTCCGGCGCCTATGGTTTCTGTACTTGAAGCCGTTTTCCTTAACTGAGATGCATCAGGCCGTTGCAGTGCGTTTGGCCCTCGTCGGCCACCGTACAAGACAACCTCACAGACTACTATGGTCTGATTTAGAATCAGCATGTACAGTACCCTGACATCAGTGGCGGCCTTTGGCATCAGGGGGCCCGTTTCAATATTTAATATGGGGCCCTATTTATTACTATATTTGCCAGCTATGTGTCCTGCGTCCGTGATGCATTATAAGCTGAAAGAACGCAGTAAACGCATCCATGGGGACCCCGCACACCCGCTCCGCCATCTGCCGCAGGCTCTCCAGGGCCGGCCGGAGCCGCACCGGATCCTCCGGGGGCCGCTCCGGATCCTCCGGATCCTCCGGGGGCCGCTCCAGAAACTCCCGGGGCCACTCCAGAACCTCCGGGGGCCACTCCAGAACCTCCGGGGGCCACTCCAGAACCTCCGGGGGCCACTCCAGAACCTCCGGGGGCAGCTCCGGATCCTCCGGGGGCCGCTCCAGAAACTCCCGGGGCCAATCCAGAACCTCCGGGGGCCACTCCAGAACCTCCGGGGGCCACTCCAGAACCTCCGGGGGCCACTCCAGAACCTCCGGGGGCCACTCCAGAACCTCCGGGGGCCACTCCGGATCCTCCGGGGGCAGCACCGGATCCTCCGGGGGCCGCTCCAGAAACTCCCGGGGCCACTCCAGAACCTCCGGGAGCCGCTCCGGGAGCTCGGGGATCCGCTGGCCGCTCATGACCCTCTCAGTCCGGGTTGGAGGCTCCGCAGCTCCGCGGTGAAGGGGAGGGACCGCCCCGGGACGACAACCCATTCGGCCACTTGCTAACGTCTTCAACCCACTCATTAATAGAACACGGATCTGGAAGTCGGACACCATTTGTCAAAGTCAACTTGTTAAGGTAAGATTCACGATCTTTAGTTGATAATCCCCTTGCATAGCTTGACACGCTGTTTATCTCCGCCAGCTTCTGTTGCCAAAATGCGCGCGCATACATTCTACGTCATCATTGTTTACAAACACAAAAAGGGTCTCTTCCTTGCGGCATTTATTTTTTTGTCAGTCAGTTGGGGGCCCCCTGGTGGCCGGGGCCCGTTTCAACTGAAACGGTTGAAACATAGGTAAGGCCGCCTATGCCTGACATGTTTGGACTGTGGGAGGAAGCCCATGCAAGCACGAGGAGAACATGTAACTTCCTCACAGGATTCCAACCAGGAACCTTTAGGAGATAGCATTGTTGTTCACCCGTATTGTGAACTATGAAAAGCAAGGTTAGTTAAATAAAGTTAAGGTTATGTTTCCAACTTGTGTTGAATCTGTTTTTTGTTGCACAGTTAAACCTTTCTTCCAGTCCTCAAAAGGTTCACAGACATTTCATTGCAGTGAGTGCGTTTACATGAGAAGTTTAATTCCTCTTTAATTCACAATTAAAATTAAATCGGATTTAAAATGATTAAAAATTACCATGTAAACACTTAATTCCGAATGAAAATGGACATTCCGAAATAAACTTAACCCTTGTACTGTCTTTGGGTCAAAATGATCTAATTCTCCTGTTCCTTCTTTCCTCCTGCTCTCTCCTTCCTTCTCCCTTCCTTCCTTCTTTACTCCCTTCTTTCTTTACTCCTTTCCTTCTTTTCTCCCCTCCTACATTATTTCCTTGTTTTCTCCTTTCCTTCCTTCCTTCCTTCCTTCCTTCCTTCCTTCCTTCCTTCCTTCCTTCCTTCCTTCCTTCCTTCCTTCCTTCCTTCCTTCCTTCCTTCCTTCCTTCCTTCTTTTCTCCCTTCCTTCCTTCTTTCCTCCCTTCCTTCCTTCTTTCCTCCCTTCCTTCCTTCTTTCCTCCCTTCCTTCCTTCTTTTTTCCATTCCTTCCTTCTTTCCTTCCTTCCTTCCTTCCTTCCTACCTTCCTTCCTTCCTTCCTTCTTTCCTCCCTTCCTTCCTTCTTTCTTTTCTCCCTTCCTTCCTTCTTTTTTCCCTTCCTTCCTTCCTTCCTTCCTTCCTTCCTTCCTTCCTTCCTTCCTTCCTTCCTTCCTTCCTTCCTTCCTTCCTTCCTTCCTTCCTTCCTCCCTTCCTTCCTTCCTTCCTTCTTTTCTCCCTTCCTTCTTTTCTTCCTTCCTTCTTTTCTCCCTCCCTTCCTTCTTTCTTTTCTTTCTTTCTTCCGTCCTTCCTTCTTTTCTTCCTTCCTTGTTTCCTCCTTTCTTCCCTGCCTCCTTCCTTGAGTAAGTGGCTGCTTTATTCCGATTTTAAATCCGAATAGAATAATTCCGCGATCATGTATACTAAAGAGCCCTGAATTGCATGTGCACTCTCACACTTCCATTGTTTGATCTTGCGTTGTTGAAAAGTACATAAAATGGTGAGAACTGAAACAAAAAAAGCAAACTGTCTGATCATGTTTATTCTTTTGCAAACGGTGGTGGTCAGCAGAATGCCAGGATGTGACCAGGAGCAAATGGTTAACGTGTTTTCTAACAAAGAAAGTCAGCAGAAAGTGAGAGAAGAGAGCCGGCCGAGGGCCGTTCTCTGTGACGAGCTGGCACCAGCGTTGGTGCAGCACGGACGGCCATTCCAGTGAGGCCTCAGCAGGGCAGGATCACAATCAGGAAAAATCACCACCTCCAACACATATCTGCTGAGTCAGGCAAACATTCACGATAAAGGAGCACGGGAAATAAAAATACAAAACAAATCAAAAATGCATCATAGTTTTCTTAACATTTTGCTTTTATTAATACAAAAGGTTTTACTCAGGTGTGTGTAAAAGAGGCCATCTATGACTGCGTTTCCATGCATCAATAACCCTTTTAAAACCCGAATATTGGCAATAACCCGAATTTGCATGGCCATGTAAACACCAATAACCCATAATAGCTCATATTCGGGTTTTTAAAAACCCCAATATGACCCGTGGGTTACTCCTTTTAAAACCTGAATATTGGGTCATGTAAACGCCAAACGGAATATCCCCATCAAACGGAACAGGAATGTGTTTTCTGCACATGCTCTGTTCACAAGGAATCCTGGTCTTTTGAGTCCAGGAAGTTCTTATAAACACGGAGAAACCAAGACCAGGAGGAGACTAATCACTTCATAAATGTAATGAAGGATATGAACATTTCTGCATTTGTAGACGGTAGAAAGTACCGGGATAGAAGATTTACAAGAAGGTGAGAGAAAAGTTGTGTGAAGCAGCATTTGTTTTGAATTTGGATACAGGAAGAAGAAGTGGAAATGACAGGAATTGCGTCATGACGTTCTCCGTGCGTCACTGGTTTGATATCCTGAATGATTAATTACCATGGAAACGGAATATTCTGAATGTTTCCGGAATATTAGCAATAACCCAAATTTTGACTGCATGTAAATGTCATCACAGAAAAAGTATCTACTCGGCACGTTAGACCCCTAGTGGGAAAGAACCAAACCGAGGCGAGGCGGTACACTCAGCCCGACTCAGAAAAGTGCCATTAAAGACTGCTTTGATTGAACTTGGACTGCTGTGTGATCTGTCCTGCAGCTTTGTGCAGTGCAGTATTGGTTGGTGTCTTGATGACATACCTGGAACTTCGCTTTCTTTTTTGTCCAGATAACAATATACAAAGAAATCATCATAAGTTTCAGCTTTGCAGCCTTTTTAAGAAGCTGCAGAGATCAGTCTGAACCCCACAGCCTATAGTAGCTCCAAGCGTTGATTTATCTTTGTTCCCTGCAGCTCTGCACACCCAGCCCGGAGAGGAGCTAATGATCTACCACAGCAGCTATTTAAACTGCCGCTAGAGCGCTGCTTTAAATATGGGACGAGAAGGAAGAAATTGTGTGCTGTGATTCCAGGCTGCCGTCCTCGCCCTCAGACTCCCTGATGTGCTCTTTACCTTCAAACACAGAGAGAACTGGAAGTCTAACTTCCAGGGAACATTTAACCAATTAAGAATAATGACTTCATCTGCAGAACAAATGCAAATGAGATTTTCAAGCACTTTTTAATGTTTTTCAGCTTAACCAGAGAAACTGGGTTTCAGTTTCAAACGGAAATACGCTTGGAATGAATTGTTCTCATTAAAGATCAATCATTATGATTTCAAGATGAGTTTTAATGATTTTTCTAAATTTCAGCATTTTCATTTTCATTGAAGACACAAATCTACTAGAAGTTTTAGTCCTGCAAAAGTTACTACTCACCTTCACTCCTCTCTCTCTCTCTCTCTCTCTCTCTCTCTCTCTCTCTCTCTCTCTCTCTCTCTCTCTCTCTCTCGGTGCATGCTGGGAGTGTGAGCTGTGAGCAGGTGGAGGTGCGAGTGTTTGTGTGACTTTTTTACGTTTTTTCTTATGGTGATGGGTTTTGATTTAACATAGTTTATTTGTATAGTTTCACACCGTTTCACATTTTATTTTTTTTTGAGGGGTTTGGGGGTTTTCTTTTCTTTTTTTTGATCCCTTGTTTCCGGCGTCTCGCTGCCGGCTTGGTTGACGCCATGGCCGGCGCGGATTTTAAATCCCTGACCCGGAAACATGGGATTAAAATCAGCACTGGGTTCCCCTGCAGCGTGGAGGAGATCGGGTTGGCTGTAGGGGAGAAAGTCGGACACAGCAGCGTCAGATCGGCCGCTCGGATGAACAGCGCGGTGGTCATCTTCCTGGACCGGGTGGAGAAGGTGAACCAAGTCGTTGAGACGGGAATCACGGTGTGTGGGAGCCTAGTGCAGGTGCTCCCGCTGTCGCAGCCTGCAACTAGGGTAGTCCTGAGCAATATTCCACCGTTCATTACTGACGAGTTCATAATTCGAGAGCTGTCCAGACACGGGAAGGTGGTTTCACCTGTCAGGAAGATCCTGTCTGGATGTAAGTCTCCGTTGCTGAAACACGTTGTGTCGCACCGTCGACAACTTTATATGATACTTCACAACAGAAACGAGGAGTTAAACCTTCGTTTTCAAGTGAAAGTAGATGATTATGAATACGTAATTTTTGCCACCACGTCAGTGATGAAGTGCTTCGGCTGCGGCAAAGAGGGACACACCGTGCGTTCCTGTCCTGACAGAGGTGATCCGACTCCGCCTGGCCCGGGAGAGACTCCCGCTGCTCGGCCGGGGCCGGAGCAGCGGGGAGCCGCTGCCTGGGGGGCGGCCCCCGTGGCGGCGGACCCCGCGGGGGGGGGTCCCCCCCCCCCCCGCCCGGGACGCCGGCCCCCGGGGCGCCGGCCCCCCCGCCCGGGACATCGGCCCCCGGGACGTCGGCGCCCGGGACGTCGGCCCCCGGGACGTCGGCGCCCGGGACTTCGGCCCCCGGGACGTCGGCGCCCGGGACGTCGGCGCCCACGGTGGCGGCTGCGGCGTCCGAGCGGCCGATTACAGCTCCGCGGATGATGACGCGGGGATCCGCTGCTGTGTCCGATCCCGACGGGGTGAGTTCTGTTGCACCGGGTGTTTGTGTGAATGATGTGAGTGAGTGTGGAGAACAAGGTGAGAGGGAGACAGTAGGAGAAAAAAAGGTGGAGGAGGCAGGAGGACAGAGTATGGGTGAAATGGGAGGAGGAGAGGTGGAGGAGGAGGTAGCGGGACAGAGTGTGGATGAGACAGGAGGAACAGAGGTGGGAGAAAAGAAAAGAGTGATGAATGGAGAAAGTGTGTGTGGTGAAAATTTAAAAGAAACAGAAAAAAAGGGTGAGAAGACGACTGGTGAGGAGGAGGGGCAGGCAGGTGAAAGACTGGAGGGTGAACAGTCAGAAAAAGTAGGAGACTGTGAAAATAAAGGGTCATGGGCAGAACAGGTGGAGGAGGTAGAAATGGAGGGAGTGGTGGAAGGAGTGAATGTAAGGGCAGCAGCTAAACGAAGGAGAAAAACAAAAAATACAAGTGAGACCAAAACAATTAAAGTGGGGAAAACGGAATCACAGAAAACCCTTAGTGATGATGATGACAGCGAAGAATGGAGTACAGATACTGAGGTGGCAACACTTAGCAGCAGTCAGCGGAAAAAAATGTACTCAGCAGGAAAAATAAAACTCTTCCTGCAACAGACTAAAAATCAGCATAATGTAAAAATTGAAGATGGGTTCCCTGATCTCAATTTGTTTTGTTCTTCTTAAAAAAACTTGTGCTGAAAGCAAAAAAACAAATAAATGATGATGAGAAAGATAAGTGTTTTAATTAATTTATTAGTTTTTACACTTGTTTTTATCATCTCATTTAACATGGATGTTTTTAAAGTGGGGGTTTTAAATGTTAATGGTGCAAGAGAAACAAGAAAGAGAGCAGCAATATACGAAACAGCCAAGATGAGGAAAACTGATGTCCTCTTTTTACAAGAAACACACAGTGATTTTAGGAATGAGACAGACTGGAGGAGGGAGTGGGAGGGGGAAGCCATATTAAGCCACAACACTTCTCTAAGTGGAGGAGTGGGCTTCCTCCTTTCCAGGGCTTTTAATCCCAACTCACTGGAGGTCCAACAGCTCGTTGAGGGGAGGCTGTTGTTACTAAAGGCTCGGTTCGACCATTTTACAGCCGTTTTTATTAATGTGTATGCTCCAGCAACTGGTGCAGAGAGGAAGCAATTTTTACAACGTATAAATGGTGTTTTAGATAGCTGCGCTTCGGAGGATTTTTTATTCTTGGGTGGGGATTTTAACTGCACGGAAGATGCGACTTTAGATCGCAACCATGCAGAACCTCATCCAGCCTCACAGCACGTCTTAAAGCAGCTGGTCCACTCCCACGGCCTGGCGGACGTATGGAGAAGGATGCATGCAGATTGCAGGCAGTACACCTGGTCCCACCTGAGAGAAGGCAGGATCTCATTAGCCAGGCTGGACCGTATTTATTGTTTTAAACATCATTTTAATGTTTTTAAACGGTGTGACATTTTACCTGTTGGTTTTACGGATCATTCGCTGCTTTTATGTAATGTTTTTATTAGAAACTTTTTACCTAAAAGTGCGTATTGGCATTTTAATTCTGTTTTAACACTTGATAAGAGTTTTAGGGAGGCTTTTATTTATTTCTGGGGTGTTTTTAGACAGAGGAAGGGTGATTTTAGTAGTCTTAGGCAGTGGTGGGACCATGGTAAGACTCAAATCAGACTCCTGTGTCAACAACACACCCTCAATGTCACAAGAGACATCACCAGATCAATGAGGGATCTGGAGACCGACATAGTGGATCTAGAACGCTTAAGTGAGTCCACAGGAAATCGAGGTTATATTGAAAACCTCAAAGTCAAAAAAATGGCGTTAGCGGACCTGTTGGACCGGAAGGTACAGGGTGCACTGGTCAGGTCCCGGTTTCAGAACATCAGGGAGATGGATGCTCCCTCTAACTTTTTCTTCAGCCTGGAGAAAAGGAACGGACAGAGGAAGGTAATCCACACACTGCTGTCTGACACGGGGCAGGAACTCATGGAGCCAAGCCAGATAAAACACCATGCTGTGAGTTTTTACTCTGCGTTGTATAGCAGCGAGTACAAGGAAGAGCGAGCTCTCCTAGAGGGGTTCTGTAATGGACTGCCTCAGGTCCCCGAAAGGACCAACTCACAGCTGGAAGCCCCCCTGGAGATGAGAGAGCTAACTGCCGCCCTGCAGGGAATGCAGGGACGACGGGCTCCAGGGATAGATGGTCTCACGACCGAGTTCTACAGGGCATACTGGGACATCCTCGCTGAGGATGTCCTGGATGTTTTTAACGAGTGTCTGGCCTCTGGCTCCATGCCGGTGTCCTGCAGAAGAGCAGTCCTCACACTGCTGCCAAAGAAGGGGAACCTGCGGGACATCCGGAACTGGCGCCCCGTGTCGTTGCTCTGTGTGGATTACAAGATTCTGTCCAAAGTACTGGCCTCCAGGCTGGGGAGGGTTATGGAGCAGGTCATCCACCGGGACCAGACCTACTGTGTACCCGGCAGGTCCATGGTGGACAATGTCCACCTGATTCGGGATGTTTTGGATGTCTCCAGTTCATTGGGTTTAGATACTGGTCTGATTTCTCTAGATCAGGAGAAGGCTTTTGACCGCGTTGAACACAGCTTCCTCTGGACAGTAATGGAGAAGTTTGGGTTCAGCGCTGGTTTCATAGCTAAGATCAAGGTGCTGTACAGTGATGCTGAGGGTGTGTTGAAACTGAACGGCGGTCTGTGTGCTCCTTTTAGGGTGTGTAGAGATGTCAGGCAGGGCTGTGCTCTGTCTGGGATGCTCTATGCGCTCTCCCTGGAACCCCTCCTCCATAAATTACGCTCTAGCCTACGGGGTTTGGTTTTACCGGGTTTTAATGAGAACATGATTTTATCAGCATATGCAGATGATCTTATTGTTTTTATTGGAGGCCGGAGAGACGCAGACCTTTTAGCCGACATTGTGAGGGATTTTAGTACAGCCTCTGCAGCGAGGGTAAACTGGATGAAAAGTGAAGCCCTCGCTGTAGGTGAGTGGCATGGCGGTCTCCCAGCTCTCCCCCAGAACCTCCAATGGAAGAGAGGAGGCTTAAAATACCTGGGAGTGTTTTTGGGGGACGAGAACAATTTGAAAAAAAACTGGGAGACCGTCACTGAGAAGATAGAAGGAAAAATGGCTAAATGGAAATGGCTACTCCCTCACATGTCTTTTAGAGGAAGAGTGTTGGTTTTAAACAACCTTGTGGCATCCCAGCTGTGGCACAGATTAAATTGTATAGACCCCCCCTCTGGCTTGCTGACGGAAATCCAGAGAAAGATGGTGGATTTCTTCTGGGGGGGTCTACACTGGGTGCCACAGGGGGTGCTGTTTTTAGCCAGGGAGGAGGGGGGACAGGGCCTCGTCCACCTGGCCAGCCGGACCGCCACGTTTAGAATCCAGTTTATAAAGAGATACCTCACAGGTCCGGCGGACCTGGTGTGGAGAGACGTGACCAGCTGCATCCTTAGACGTGCCAATAACCTGGGGTTGGATGATGTTCTGTTTTTAACTGATTCTACATTTTTAAAATTAAATGGGTTACCTCCGTTTTATCAAGGTGTTTTTAAATCTTGGGCTCTTTTTATTAAGAACAGATGTCCCACAGCCGACTCTCTGCACTGGTTGTTGAGAGAACCACTGATCCATGGAGCCAGACTGGACGTCAGCAACAACACTACACCTGGACTGACGGCGGCGCTGGTCCAGTCTGGCACCCACACTCTGAGGCAGCTGGTGGATGCAGTGGGGCCGGCGCTGAGCGATGCCCGAGCCCTGGGCTCTTTGCTGGGGCTGCAGTCTGGTCGGGTGGCCCAGAGGATCCTGGAGCTGTGGGCCCAAAGGTTTTCAGGAGAAGAGAGGCGGATCCTGGTGGACTACTGTGCCAAAAAAAAGGAACCTGACCCTGCAGACCCCTTCCCTGACATCATCCTGAGCCCGGGGCTGGGGGAGCTGACCGGCCCCCTACTAAAGACAACCAACGTGAAAAAGATGACGCTGCACAGAGCTGACAAAAAAACCATATATGCGAACTGTGTAAAAAGCATCCACAAGGTCGGACTGAGCAACAGACCCTCCACTATATGGACACAAAAAATGGACAGAGACGCACAGTGGAGGGTTCTATACAAACCTCCCCTCAAAAAACGAGCTGGTGATCTCCAGTGGAGGATTTTACATGGTGCTGTTGCTTCTAATGCTTTTATCTCTGTTCTTAACCCTACTGTTTCTAACAAGTGTTCTTTCTGTGATTTTAAAGAGACTGTTTTCCATGTTTTTACAGAGTGCTTGAGACTCACCAGTTTCTTCTCTCTTTTAACCATGGTTTTTAGTCTTTTTAATGTGGCTTTTAGTAAAGAGGTTTTTATCATGGGAGCTGGCTACAGGCGGAAAGAAAGACAGAAGTGGCAGCTCCTAAACTTTTTAATTGGTGAAGCGAAAATGGCCATATACATAAGCAGGAAGAACAGGGTTGAGAACAAAGAAGGGCAGGAGGCCAGAGAAGTGTTTTTAACCAATGTCAGAGCCAGGCTCTTTTTAGAATTCAGATATTGCAAGAACATTGGTAACTTGGATGATTTTAGAGATTGTTGGTGTTGGGAGGATGTTTTATGTGCTGTGAAGGACAATGAGCTGCTATTTGCACCGTTTTTAAGGGACTAATTTATTTTATTCTATTTTAAACGTTACATGCACTTTAATGTGAAACGTTTGTAAGTTTACACATATGTAAATAAAGTGTTTTTGTAAAAATCAAAAAAAAAAATCTCTCTCTCTCTCTCTTTCTCTCTCTTTCTCTCTCTCTCTCTCTCCATAACCAGTGAGAGCTATACCGTAGATGGAGAAAGGTAAGCTGAGCAGGGCAATCCCCTGGTGAATATTATAACCAGCCGTCCTCTGGAGCTGCTCTCTATGGACGCTTTCAACAGAGTCAGATGGGAAAGGAACCAAGAATATTTTACTGGTAACAGATCATTTTACCAAATATGCAGTGGCTCTTCTGACAGCAAATCAAAAAGCCACAACTGTGGCGGAGGCCCTGTGAGATAATGTTTGTGTTCAATATGGATTTCCTGAGAGGTTGCACAGGGACCAGGGACCTTGGGTCGGCGCTGATCAAAGACTTTTGTGTTATACTTGGCACAAAGACAAGGAGAACACGTTAACACCCACGCGGGAATCCCACGGAGCGGTTCGACACAACGCTCTCCGAGATGCCTGGAACACTGGAAGAGGAAGACAAAGTTAGACAGAGGATGGATGGATGACAGCACTAAAAAATGACGACCGGCTTTTCACCATATCATACAAGACCAAGATAACGGCGCGAGAATAACACGCGGCTCAGCGTCTCTCCGGATTTTGCTCATATGCAGTGTTTTACCTGCTCCTAACTGGCCTGTTCTTCCATAACAGCACTGCTTGAACATCATACAGCAGACAGGAGCTTTTGGAAATAGGATAACAAAACTCAGACAGTTTAATCGCCGATCTCCAACTCATCCCGGAGATCTCCAGAACACCGGAGGCTGCTCACTCTTCCCGGCCAGGCGGCAGTGCTCGCAGACGGCGTCGAGATCGTAAACAAAGGCGGGGTATGCGCGGAGGGCTACGAGCTAGGCTAAAGCTAACACGGCACCGGCTCACTTTACCCGGCCTTTTCTTCGCCGATGTCCGATCTCTGGTCAACAAAATGGACAAATTACGTCTCTGCATCACCAGCAACAAGCGGATTATGGACTCAAACGTCATGATCTTCTCAGAGACCTGGCTAAACAGCTCTTGCCCAGACAGTGCTATCGAGCTAGCGGGCCGCTACGCTCACCGGGCAGACAGGACTGCAAGTCGGCTCCGGTAAAACCAGAGGCGGAGGTTTGTGCATTTATATAAACAATGCTTGGTGCACTAACTCTGTTATCACCGAGAGCCACTGCTCCTCTGATATGGAGTTTCTCATGGTAAAATGTCGACCTTTTTACCTCCCAAGAGAACTCACATCAGTTATCATCACTGCTGTTTATGTGCCACCGGATGCTAATGCTAAACTCGCAATGAAAGAACTGCATGCAGCCAATAGCAAACAGCAGACAACACCCCCAGAGGCTGTTTTTATTGTTGTGGGTGACTTCAATCACTCCAATATGAAGACAGTTCTCCCCAGATTTCATCAACATGTTTCCTGCCACACTAGAGGAGACAAGACTCTGGACCATGTTTATTCCAACGTCTCAGGAGCATACAGAGAAACACCCCCTCCCCCACATAGGACAGTCTGACCACCTCTCCCTGTTTGTATTACCTACATACTCTCCACTCATCCAACTTGTGAAACCCACAGTGAGGACAATAAAAGGTTGTGGCCTGTGGGGGCAGAGCTGCATGACCGCTTCAGACACAAAGACTGGAGTATGTTTGCTGCCCAGGCAACCACTCACCCCCACACTGACATCGAGAGCTACGCTTCCTCAGTAATGGATTACATCTCAACCACCATAGACAGTGTCACCACCCAGAAACGGATTACCATGTACCCCAACCAGAAGCCCTGGATGAACAAGGATGTTCGTCTACTGCTGAAAGCCCGCAACACCGGAAGAACACAGGAAGAATGCTGTCACTCATCCACCCATCCACATCAATGGTGTGGCAGTGGAACGTGTGACCAGCTTCAAATTCCTGGGGATCCACATTTCACAGGACCTCTCCTTGACAACAAACTGCTCCAAACTGGTCAAGAAGGCTCACCAGCAGCTCTTCTTCTTGAGGACTCTGAGGAAACACCACCTCTCTTCAGACGTGCTAGTGAACTTCTACCGTTGCACCATCGAGAGCATCCTTACCAGCTGTATCACAGTCTGGTATGGGAACTGCTGTAGCGCTGACCAGAAGGCACTGCAGACGGTGGTGAAAACCGCACAGCGCATCGCCGGAGCTTCACTTCCTGCCATGAACACTATCCACAGAAAGCGTTGTCTCAGGAGAGCATCATCAAGGACTCCTACCACCAGCACACAGACTGTTTGCCCTCCTGCCCTCTGGGAGGCGCTACAGGAGTCTCCGCACACGAACCACCAGGTGCAGGAACAGCCTCTTCCCCACAGCTGTCTCCCAGCTGAACTTTGCCCCCCCAGGCGCCCACCCCGTTTCACTCACACACACCAACCCCCCAGGCCTCCACCCCCCCAGAAGTGAACGGGGCTAGTACCCACTAACTCTTTGCAATATTCTGCACATCTGTACATAATATAATTGCACTGGACTTTTTTACCAACTACCTCCTCGCACTACTGTAAATACTTCAACACTGGGAATGCTCTAATCACCCATGAACATACTGTAACTCAAATCTGTTGTAAATCATATAATCACATCTGTTTATAATACATATTATCACTCATTCATGTCCGACCTGCACCTCATAACAACAGTATTTATTAATCTGCACTGTGTACATACATACTTATACTTACGTATTTACTGTACATTGTGTTTATTTCACTGCACAAGCACTTCCGGTTAGATGCTAACTGCATTCCGTTGCCCTGTACCTTAACATGTGCAATGATAATAAAGTTGAATCTAATCTAATCTAATATCAGCTGAAGTTTGTCCACCAACTGAGACTTCCCCCTTGACATAGCCTTTTGGCTAAGCCCTGAAGGGAGCAATAAGCTAATGCTCCTGAATAATCAGAATATGTCAAGAAATTGACAGAGTCTAAAAAAGAGATACCGCTTAGCTTGTAAACACAGCTTAAAGAGTTCTTTCCAGAACAAAACAGAGATTTGACAGCAAAGTCAGAGAGTGTACCCTAGCAGCAGGAGACAGAGCCTCAGAGGGAAGCACAAAACTGCCTACCGGAGACCCTGCATATAGTAGTTGTCAAACAGATTCACAACTCCCCTGTCTATCTTATCATCCCTAAGCACACTGATGGACCTGAATAAGTCTTACACAGAGACCTGCTTCTGCCGTGTGGGTTCCTTCTATCCACTGTCAAAGACATACACCCCCAAAAGTCAAATTTGAAGCAAGGTGCAGATGACTCACCTCACTCAGATCCTGGTGGAACTGAGGATGTTCGAGAGCTGTCTGAAATGGCGAAGAAAAGACGAAGTGGAGTATTACTCACTTTATGAGTAATAGGGCCCTTGACTGAGACAGAAACTCCTCAAGCCGATGCTGAACAAGGCAGACGGATTATACAAGAAAACAAATCTCCAACTGAAAGGTCAACTGAAAATGATGTTCAGAAGAAGAGCGGATGTACTCCTGAAAGTCTGAAGCCTAGCATGAGTCATGATGGGTTGATGATAAAGCCTGAAGCTCCAGGACTTGAGCCTGTAGATGCTGGAGGTTATGGGGATAGCGCATCCACATTAGCGATAGTCACTTTCACCTGCACCTGAGTTTGTTAGAGCTGAAGAATCTTTTCTGAGTGTTCTCACAGACCACAGTGAGCATGGTGACCACAGGAATGGAAGGGGAAATGTATCTTAGAATCTGGAGCGACGTGGAAATGTATGGGAACAAATGTCGTTAGAAAACACTGAGGTTGCCCCTGAAAGTGGGGTGCCCCTGAGAAGATCTTCACAGGATAAAACAGTCCCCAAGAGACTTTAGGGAACCCCTTTGTCACTGTTATGCATTCAATCTTGTCTGAGTTAGACCAAGCGTTCTCTCAGATCAGTGATACTGCGTATTATAGTTGGGACCTCCAGCATCGGAAGCAGTATTGTGTGCAACATGGGGGGAGGATGTATCCCACTCAAGTTTAGCCTGTAACAGGGGGTAGGTTGCTTCTGGTCTCACAGCTAATTTGTTGGTTACCTTTTTGTATATTTTCAGCTACATATTATTTTTGGTCAGTAGGCGGCAATGATGATACTGTTAGGTCTCGGCCAGCTGGGGTTTCCCCTCGGCCCGATCGCGCTGCATAAGAGGAGTCAGTGCAGCGCGCAGCCAGAGATCTGTGCGCCCGGCGATGCGCCCGGCGGCGTGGCCGAGCCGACACAGGAGGGCGCCTTGACGCAGCTGCAGCGCACCAGATCATTTCCAGGAAGGATATAAGGGTCAGAACTGCCGGCGACCCCTTGTGAGTTCATTGTTATCACTCGTGTGCTTGGTTGTGGTTTTTCTGGAAGTCTTTGATTACAATTGTGGATTTTTGAGAATTGTAAACTGAACGTTAGTGGGCTAGACAAAACCACAGGCCACTCACAAAGATAAAACATTAAAGACTGGAGATTAAGAGCGAGCTAAAAGGCTTTTCTATACCCAATCTTATTCTGAGCTAGCACTAACGGGATAGTTGTAGCCTACTGGTTAAAGAGGTGGGCTTGGGTGTGGTGGACCGAGGCTCCATTACCCAGGTTGGTAACTGAGTTACCAGTATGGGCCCTTGAGCAAGGCCCCCTACCCACCGATTGGGAATGCAGACCAGGATATGACAAAAATGTTTCTATTTCTCCAGTTGTGTTCTTTTTGTATGCTCTGGATTTGAAACGCGCTATTGGACAATGTGCAGGGTGGCGACAGTGGTAGAGCGAGCTGAGGAGGAGCATCTTGTCAGCAAGCTGAGATCCTGTCACACTATAAATTGATTGAAAAAAAAGAAAAGAAACAAAACCATTATATGGAAGATGAACAATGTTTTTCGTAAAAGCTCTGAGGTGCTTTTTATTGATGTTTTTCTTGAAAACACTGTCTTTGTAAAAAACATTACAAACAACCATGGAGGTGTTTTACATTGTATTTAATGTGATATTAAAGAAAGCTGGCTGTTTTGAAGTGAAACTTAAAATTCAGTTATCTTCATTTCATCTACTCCTCTTTGACAATTTCCTTAAATGCTTGGTAATTAGGGCCCGAGCACTGCCCTATTGTATCTGTAGGAATTGTTTTTTTTTTTGTTTTTATCCTTGTTCTCGTTTTTCTTCCGACGAAATGAGGGCCTTTTTGCCCCCCTAAACGTGCCCCAAAAGTCACCACATTTTGCACGCAAGCCAGGCCTGGCGAAAAATGTGATATTTAATTTCAATTCAATTCAATTCAATTCAATTCAAATTTATATAGCGTCTAATACAACAGATGTTGTCTCTAGACGCTTTCCAGAGATCCAGAACATGAACATAAACATAAACATAAACCCCCGAGCAATTATTACATAAACAATGGCAGGTAAAAACTCCCATAGTGGGAGAAAAGCCTTAAGCCAAACAGTGGCAATGTCATGGTTTGGTTTTCTAGGACCCAAGTGCAGGAGACAGAGGGAGGCTGGAGGCAGGAGTTCTCAAAAAAACAAGGGGTTTAATACAAAAAAGGCAAAAACAAAGCGTTGCAGAGCAGGATTGACAAAAACCAGGATCCGGACAAAACTATGAGGAGACATGGAGGAGAGAACAGTACGGACCGACAGGGCACAAAGGAATGACAAGACAAGATATACTGAGGGGATAACGAGACACAGGTACAGACACAATCAGGGCAGATGGGACACAGGCGGGGCAAGACAGAAACTGAAGGCAGGGGGGAATGTCAACCTTGACAGAACCCCCCCCCTCAAGGGGACCCTCCTGCCGAAGGCCAGACTGGGGGAGTCAGGGACCTCAGCAGCACTCAGCCTAGAGAGTCGTGGGTGGTGTCATCGGACTTAGTTTTGAGTCCTTGACCATTATCGGTGAAAATTGCACGCGCGAGGGCCCGTTCATCGATGCTTGCAGCTCTAATTAGGGCCCGAGCACTTATAATGCGAAGGCCCTATTGTATCTGTAGAATCCCTAGAATACTTTGTGCCTCAAGCCCCACAATACTGTTTGACGTACATGCACGGAAATCGGTACACACCTGTATCATGTCGCAACTTAAAGAAAAGTATCTTGGCGCCATGGCCGAAACCAAACAGGAAGTCGGCTATTTTGAATTAATTGTGTAATTCTGCCGCAATTTATGTCATTTCTTCGGCCGTTTCTTCGCCCGAACCGTAACGTGCACCCAGGTGTGTTATACATCAAAATGTGCGTCTCCATCCTGCGACGATGGGCATTACTTTTCTCAGTCAAAAGCATTACCCTGGCGACGATAGACGCCAAAAAGCGCGCCCCCCTTCATCTGATTGGTCCATGTTTGATAGTTCCTACTTTCTGCAGAAACTTTTGAATGGTTTGATATAGACAGTTGTGGGTGGTGTCATCGGACTCAGTTTTGAGTACTTGACCTTCATTGGCATGAATTAGCCCCGCCCCTTCTTCTGATTGGTCGATATGTGATAGATTCTATTTTCTGCAATAACTTTTGAATGGTTAGACATAAAGAGTCGTGGGCGGTGTCATCGGATGTGGTTTTGAGTTCTTGAACAGAATTGGAGCAAATTAGCCCCACCGCTTCATCTGATCGGTCGATATTTGATAGTTCCTACTTTCTCCCATAACTTTTGGATGGTTTGATATAGAGAGTCGTGGGTGGTTTCATCCACTAAATGTCCAGGCCTGAAGAATCTACATTCAAGTCATACAAGCTTCCACTGCAGCCTGAACGAGCACAAGGGTGCGAGGGCCCGTTCATCGCTGCTTGCAGCTTTAATTATACTTGTGTTATATTCCAAGTGGCTCCTTATAAACATAAGTGCAATAATATCAGATGTGGTTTTTCTCGTCTTCAGTGGCTCTCCATCCTGGCAGGATGTCTTCTTTAGAGATGGTAAATGGTTTAATTTGAGAGGAGTGATTATGTTGTTAGTTTCTCCAGGCTCTGTGTGGTATCCTCAGCAAAGATAACTACAATGTCATGCCGTGCTGCAGGTTCAACTCCCACCTGCCTTTTTATCTTCTACTTTGCACCATTGGTGCTGAAAATGAAAGCTTTTCACTCAAATAGCAGCCCCACCATTGCCAGTTTCTTTCCTCTTTTTCTGTATTTCTTGAATTATTATCCCTGAAAGCCCATTTTATTGGGAGATGTGTCCCTGACCAACTCAACAGTGCAGGAACATTTCCCTTTAAACAGTCTTAATAGACCATGGCAAAAAATATGACAGAAAAATGGAACATATTCCCTAAAAAAAGGCTGCACTACTTTTGTTCCACTCACTGTAACTGCAGCAGTAATAACAGAGATATGCTCATTCCAACCCTTCAAACATTTGAAAAAGCAATCAAAGTCATTTTTTTTCTTTCCCTGAGGTCCTATATGTACTGAATTCTTTGCAGGCTGTTGGAGAAACGCAACCAGGTGTTGTTTACCGTCTGAAGGCTCGCTGCCTCGGTAAACACAGCCGAGCATGAACACCAGAACTTATCTTCCAGGAAATCTGGGCTGAGGGAGTTTCAAAGTGAGCTGGATCCGTTATCAGCTGTGGTCAATGTCTGGAGTGTCAACAGAGCTTGATTTGGTGTGGAAACCCGGAGGATGTGTGCCGTTGCAACAGGGCGGAGGTTGTTCTCGTTATTAGAAACTTTATGAAGCTGGAAGCTGCAGAGTTTATTAAAAGTAATAATGTTGACTTGATAACATTTTAAAATTCTCCTTCAATTTAAAATTGTCCCTAGATGGGTATATTTACTGCTGTCACTCACTGCCAAAGAATTGGATAGAAATGAATATCCTGCATAATTTAGACACCCTGATATGTCCTCTTTAAAGAATAACTAAATAATTATTTCAAAAGAACTTAATGAAGATATGACCCCTTTCAGTGAGGGAAGTAGATGCTAAAAAAAAGTTATTTCTGTCCGCAAATATAATTCACGGTTTTGAAAGGATCCACCGCACCGATGGGATGATAAGCATCCAGGACCACTCCAGAGACGGGATGAGGAGTGTCCAGGACCACTCCAGAGACGGGATGAGGAGCATCTGGGACACCTTCAGAGACAAGATGATAAGCATCCAGGACCACTCCAGAGACGGGATGAGGAGTGTCCAGGACCACTCCAGAGACCAGGTGATAATAGTCCAGGACCACCCCATAGATGGGATAATAAGCATCCAGGACCCCTAGAGACAGGATGAGGAGCGTCCAGCACCACCCCACAGACAGGATGATGATAGTCCAGGACCACCCCACAGACAGGATGATGATAGTCCAGCACCACCCCACAGACAGGATGATGATAGTCCAGCACCACCCCACAGATGGGATGATAAGCATCCATGACCACTCCAGAGATCGGATGATAAGCATCAAGGACCACCCCACAAATGGGATGATAAGCATCCAGGACCCCTAGAGACAGGATGATAAGCATCAAGGACCCTGTCAGAGACAGGATGATAAGCATCCAGGACCCCTAGAGACAGGATGAGGAGCATTCAGGACCATCCAGAGACAGGATGGTAATAGTCCTGAACCACCTCACAGATGGGATGATAAGCATCCATGACCACTCCAGAGATCGGATGGTGAGTATCCAGGACCACTAGTGACAGGATGAGAAGCATCCCGGACACCTCCACAGACAGGATGATAAGCATCCAGGACCACCCAGAGACAGGAGGATGATAGTCCAGCACCACCCCACAGACAAGATGATGATAGTCCGGGACCACCCCACAGATGGGATGATAAACATCCAGGACCCCTAGAGACAGGATGATAATAGTCCAGGACCACCCCACAGATGGGATGATAAGCATCCAGGACCACCCCACAGATGGGATGATAAGCATCCAGGACCACCCCACAGATGGGATGATAAGCATCCAGGACCACCCAAAGACAGGATGATGATAGTCCAGAACCACCCCACAGATGGGATGATAAGCATCCAGGACCCTTAGAGACAGGATGAGGAGCATCCGGGACACCTCGAGAGGCAGGATGAGGAGCATTCAGGACCATCCAGAGACAGTATGATAATAGTCCAGGACCACCCCACAGATGGGATGATAAGCATCCAGGACCACCCCACAGATGGGATGATAAGCATCCAGGACCACCCCACAGATGGGATGATAAGCATCCAGGACCACCCAAAGACAGGATGATGATAGTCCAGAACCACCCCACAGATGGGATGATAAGCATCCAGGACCCTTAGAGACAGGATGAGGAGCATCCGGGACACCTCGAGAGGCAGGATGAGGAGCATTCAGGACCATCCAGAGACAGTATGATAATAGTCCAGGACCACCCCACAGATGGGATGGTAAGCATACAGGACCACCAGTTTCGTGTTCATGTCTGTAACTGAAATAAGAGGTAGGTTTGTATCTTCCAAATACAAAATCTCTGGGCTGAAAATGACATGATAAAGATACTACTGACAAACGAGAACAGGCACAAACATTCACAGCTGATCAGCATGGTAAGAAGGAGAAGTAGTACTGATATTTGCAGGTAAAGTAAAGAGACACAGATGTGGCAAAGACCGAGCAGAAGAAGGAAGTGGACAGTGAAAACAATTCTTAAGAAACCAGGAAACGCACGGCAGGCTGCGCATAGCAGCACGGTGGCTTAGTGGTTAGCACTGTTGCCTCACAGCAAGAAGGTCCCCGGTTCGACTCCCAGGCCCGGCAGGACCTTTCTGTGTGGAGTTTGCATGTTCTCCCCATGCTTGTGTGGGTTTCCTCTGGGTACTCCAGTTTCCTCCCACAGTCCAAAAACATGCATGCTAGGTTAATTGATCATTCTAAATTGCCCATAGGTGTGAGTGTGAGTGTGTCTGGTTGTTTGTGGGGACTGCGGGTGGAAACTAGCATTTCTGCTAAACCCAGTGTATTTACACTGCTTAATGTAGTGTTCATTAATATGCATTGTCCCGTCTAAATAAACTTTGAAACGAATGGTGCTTTTCCACTAGTACCTACACGACTCTACTTATCTCAACTCGGCTCTACTAAACTTGGCTTACTTTCTTTTCCATTACAATACAGTACCTGGAGCAGAAGTAGGTTGGAGTGAAGCAGCTGTGACGTACTTGAGTGTGTGACACAAACAAAGAAGGAAGGAGATGGCATATGGTATATAAGGACAGAAATGTCTTGCTTCTAAATTCAGATAAAACAGAGGTTATCATTCTTGGTCCAGAGCATCTTAGGAAGGGACTAGATGGTGTTGCGATGGCTTCCAGTGCAACTGTGAGAAACCTTGGTGTTGTTTTCCATCAAGATTTGTCGTTTAAACCATATGTTTATCAGGTTTGTAAAATAGCGTTTTTCCATCTCCGTAATATTGCAAAAATTAGGAAAATCCTCTCGCAGAGTGATGCAGAAAAACTAGTTCATGCGTTTGTATCTTCTAGACTGGATTACTGTAATGTGTTGTTAACAGGATGTCCAAGTAATTTGCTGAATAGGCTCCAGCTGATCCAGAATGCAGCAGCACGAGTACTGACAGGAATCAGCAGGAGAGACCACGTCTCTCCAGTGTTAGCGTCGCTCCATTGGCTACCTGTAAAATTTAGAATCCAATTTAAAATTGTATTACTTGCATATAAAGCCCAAAACGGCTTAACTCCGCAGTATTTACAAGATTTGATAGTGCCTTATGTTCCTGGCAGAGCTCTCCGCTCCCAGGGTGCAGGTTTACTCGTAGTTCCTAGAGTATCTAAATGTAGATTTGGAGGGCGGGCGTTCTGCTATCAGGCACCATTACTTTGGAACCAACTTCCAATCTGGGTTAAGGAGGCTGACACCACCTCCACCTTTAAAACTAAACTTAAAACCTTTCTGTTTAGTAAAGCCTATAGTTAGTGTTTAGTAAACCTCTAGCTGGTGTTGGTAAATCTCTAGGTAGTGTAAACTCTAGTGTGTTAGAGTCAGTAGTCATAGTTGCAGCTATAGAACAAAACTATAATAGTTAGTCTCAAATATAGCTTCGCGTAGATATGCTGCTATAGGCTTATGCTGCAGGGGGGCACCGACATGATCCGCTGGGCGGTGCCTCTCACCCTTCTTCTCCTCTCCTTTCCCCTGCCTCTATTCTCCATTACCATTTTTATTTATTATAAATATCTCATAGCTATCATTTTTGTCCATCGTTCCTGTAGTTTCTTGTGCCGGCCCCCCTTTTTTATCTTTTGTGCATGTTTGCAGGCCGGAGCTTTGGGAGCTGCGTTCTGGCCTGTGTTCCCGGCCCCCCCACCCCCATCCCCGGTCATCCCGTTGCTGCTTCCACCTGCCTACGTGGATGTCTGCTGTTGCTGCTTCCGCCTGCCTGCACCCCCCCTCTGGTCATCCCGCTGCTGCTTCCTAAGGCTTTTCTCCCACTATGGGAGTTTTTACCTGCCATTGTTTATATAATAATTGCTCGGGGGTTTATGTTTATGTTTATGTTCATGTTCTGGATCTCTGGAAAGCGTCTAGAGACAACATCTGTTGTATTAGACGCTATATAAATAAAATTGAATTGAATTGAATTGAATATGGTTAGCACATCTCTGGACCCACTCCAGTTTGCATAGGAGCCCACCTAGGAGTAGAGGATGCCATCATCTTCCTGCAGAACCGATATACCCTGCCTGGACCAGCCAGCCAGCTCTGTGAGGATCATGTTTTTTGTCATGTGTGCCTGCAGAGTTGCTTGTCAGACAGAGTGGTCAGTAGCACTGGGACACCCCAGGGAACACCCTCTACACCACAGACTTCAACTATTGGTCAGAATCCTGTGATCTTCAGAAGTTCTCTGATGACTCGACCATATTTGGATCTGTCAGTAGGGGGGTGGAGTCTGAGTATAGGGCTGTTATTAATGACTTTATCACATGGTGTGAGCTGAACCACCTGCAGCTCAATGTGACGAAAACCAAAGAACTGGTGGTGGACCCGAAGAGGACCAAAAATCTTGACCCCTGTTTCCATCCGGGGTGTTAATATGGACAGAGTGGAGGACTGTATATATCTGGGAGTCTACATTGATAATAAACTGGACATGGGCTCAGAACACTGATGCCCTTTACAACTTCTTAAGGAGGTTCAGGTCATTCAGCGTTTGCCGAACTATGCTGAGAATGTTTTATGAGTCTGTGGTCTCCAGTGGGATCTTGTTTGCTCTGGTGTGCTGGGGCAGCAGAGTGAGGGTCGCAGACACCAACCGGCTCAAGAAACTGATAGAAGAAGCTGGTGATGTTGTGGGGGGGGGGCTGGACTCTTTAAAGACAGTGATGGAAAAATGTGGGTTTCTTGGGGACTGGGATGATGGTGGAGCTTTTGAGGCATGAGGGCACCTCACACAGCTCCAGGGACCGGTTGAAGATCCGTGTGAAGGTGGGAGCCAGCTGCTCGGCGCAAGCTCTCAGGCAGGAGGGGGACACGGCCTCTGGGCTTGGAGCCTTCCTGACCTTCTGCCTCCTGAACAGTTGACATGCCTCCTCTTCACAGATCTTAAGTGCAGTCATGCAGACCTTTCCACAAAGAAGAGGGATCAGGGTTGGCTGAGAGGTGACTCTGCAGTCTTTCTCCATAGCTCCTCTTTGCTTTCCTGATCTCCCTCATCAGAGTGTTCCTGGCCTGCTTGAACAGGACTCGATCACCGCTTCTGTAGGCCTCTTCCTTGGCTCGGCGCAGCTTCCTGAGGTACGATGTGAACCAGGGCTTGTTGTTGTTGTATGTGCAGAAGGTCTTAGTCTGCACACACATATCCTGACAAAAACTGTAGGATGTCACAGTGTCCGTGAGTTCATGCAGGTCTGTGGCTGCAGCTTCAAAAACACTCCTGTCCATGCAGTCAAAGCAGGCCTGAAGCTTCAGCTTTGACTCCTCTGTCCACTTCTGCACAGTCCTCACTACAGGCTTAGAGTTTTTTAGTTTCTGCCTGTAGGTTGGGATCAGATGAACCAGACAGTGGTCAGAGTGTCCGAGAGCTGCGCGGGGAACAGAGAGGTATGCATCCTTAATTACTGTGTAACAGTGGTCCAGAGTCTGCGTGTCCCTGGTGTGGCACGTAACATGCTTCCTGTATTTAGGATGTTCGTGGGTGAGGTTTGCTCTGTTGAAATCCCCCAAAACGGGAGTTTTAAGTTCGGGAGTTTTTTTTCCAAGTCCGTTATCTGGTCGGCCAGCAGCTCAGTGGCTTCAGTCACACACACGTGCAGCGGGATGTAAACGGCAACCAGAACCAAGGAGGAAAACTCCTGCGGTGAATAAAAGGGTCTGCAGTTAACAAAAAGTGTCTCTAAGTGGGGGCTGCACAAGTCTTTTAACACTGTGACATCCGTACACCAACCGTCGTTAATGTAGAAGCAGATTCGCCTCCCTTTGTCTTTCAGGAGAGGTCCTTGTTGCGATCCGCTCGGAGGAGCATAAATCCCGGCAGCCGTACAACGCTGTCCGGGATGAGATCACTGAGCCAGGTTTCAGTGAAACAAACGGTGGCAGATCTGCTAAAGTCCGATTTCTCTGTGATGAGTAGCAGCAGCTCATCCATCTTGTTTGCTAGGGAGCGGACATTCCCCAGGTGTATTGAGGGGAGCGGAGTACGGAATCTCTCCCTCAGATTCACAAGTGCTCCCGTACGTTTGCCCCGTCTGCGTCTCCTGCAAAACCGCTAGTGTGCCGCTGCTGCTCCGACCAAAATCTCTTTAAAATTGTCCGGTTCCGTGAAAACCGGGTAAAAGTAGAATAGAATAGAATAGAATAGAATAGAATAGAATAGAATAGAATAGAATAAACTTTATTGATCCCCCCAGAGGAGAAATTCACTTGTGCAGCACCAAACATACACACGCTCAACAATTTTAACAAAATACACACAAAAGTATGAAAAGGTATAAAAAAAAGTATATCCTAAAAAAAATAAAAATAACCAATAAATAGCTAAATAATTAAAAAGAGCAATATAAAAAATGAGCAAATTTACAAAAGAAATACTAAACCCAAAAAACGAATAATATATACAGTACATGTGCAAAAATACCAGTGAAGTATTTAGAGGGAGAATGTTATTGCACTTTCAGAAAAACAGGTTATTGCACTCAAGTGACTAGAGTTGGTTGTTATAGAGTCTGATGGCTGTCGGGATGAAGGACCTGCGGTAGCGTTCCTTCTTGCAGCAGGTGGAGCAGTGTTAGGCTGAAGGAGCTGCTGATGCTCCCACAGTGTCATGTAGGGGGTGAGAGGGTTGTCCATGATGGAGTTCAGCTTGACCAGCAACCTCCTCTCACTCTCCTCCTCGGCAGAGTCCAGAGCACAACCAAGAACCGAGCCAGCCCTCCTGACCAGTCGGTTCAGTCTCTTCCTGTCTCTCTCCGAGCTCCCGCAGCTCCAGCAGACCACTGCATAGGAGATAGCAGACGCTACCACAGAGTCATAAAAAGTCCTTAAGAGCTCCCTGCACGCGCCGAAGGACCTCAGTCTCCTCAGCAGGTGGAGTCGACTCTGGCCCTTCTTGTACAGGGCGTCGGTGTTGTGAGACCAGTCCAGTTTGTTATTGAGGTGAACACCCAGGTACTTGTACTCCTCCACCGTCTCAATGTCCAGCCCCTGGATGTTCACCGGTGCAAGAGGCAGAGGGTTCCTGCCGAAGTCGATCACCACCTTCTTCGTCTTCCTAAAAGTTCCGTGAGAAGACTTCCAAATGTTAAAGAGTTGTTCTCTGCTGAAGGTGACCGGTGGTGGGCAGCAGAAAACAGAAATATACACAAAATGCTAAAAAGTAGCAGAGAGCGAAACACCGTCCATGGCGCCATCTCGCAAATCATCTTGCAAACTTATACAGGGCTTAAAGTAAAAATAAAATCCTGAGCCTGAACGTTTTTCCGGGGATGCATTGGATCCAACCATCATGGCATAAATTTCCACCGTATGGTGGTAATACTTTATATGATCGACTTTGATTCCAGACTTGTACTTTGAATGAACTCACTGAGTCTTGGAAATGCAATCATCTTATCTTATGCTCTTTGTTTGTTGTTTAACTTTATCTGAATCCAGGAAGGAACCACTGATCACCTGTCCATTGTAATTTCTTTCTTGACTGTTCACAGATTATTATACATTTACTTGAACAATCTTTGTCTATAAAACCCACCTACACCTTGGAGCAAACCATCAGTGTGCAATTATACTTTTGTTGTGATTGTATGCTGATCCCTTGTAAGGTTTTCATTAAATGACACAAAGACCATTTGGTTATTTTGTCTTTATTTTTAGATTTCCACCACATTGACCAAAATCTCTTCCAAGATAATGTTGGGGTGTCTGTCCGAAGCTGAGTAGAAGTTGGTGATGCAGCCGGAGAATGACTCTAAACATGGAAGAAAATCCACCACAGATTGGCTTTAGTAAAACAAAATCCACCCTCTGAAGTATTCAAGTCAGAGTCTAGACCTTAGCCCAGACAGATGCTCAATAGAAAGAGCTCCATAGAGCTCTTCATGCCAGACATCAACAAATATGTCTGAGCTGAAGCAGTTCTGGGAAGAGGGACGATCCAGAGTTCCTTCTGAATGATGAGCACCTCTGATCCTGGAAGATCCCTCCTGCTGAAGGAGCATCAACCAGCTGGTACCTCCAAGGGTTCACTTACATTATTCCTTCAGCTCTATAAATGTGTAATGGGTGTGTTCAATAAAAACATTTTTAATAGTTAGTGATTTATCAGTTTAAGCTTGTTATGCTGGTCCATCATTGTCAATCAATCAATCAATCAATCAATCAATCAATCAATCAATCAATCAATCAATCAATCAATCAATCAATCAATCAATCAATCAACGAACCAATCAATCAATCAATCAATCAATCATCAAGCAAGCAATCAATCAATCAATCAATCAATCAATCAATCAACTTTATTTCTGCAGCGCTTATCACAGATAAAAATCACTAAGCGCTCTACAATAAAAACGGAGCAGGATAAAAGAAGAAGTATCAGACAAACAGGGTTAAGAACTTAAAAAGGAAATAAAAGAGCAAAATAAAACCAATTAAAAAAAAATTGGCCAAGGTTATTCAGTCAACAAAAGCTTGTCCAAATAAAGTTGTCAGTTCAGTCATAGTTCAGTTGACTTTTAAAAGAGTCCACACAGTTGGTCAGTTCGTAGAGAGAGAGGAAGAGCGCTCCACAATCGTGGGACGATGGACTGAAAAGCATGATCTCCTCTTGTTTACCGGGATCTAGGGACAGATAATAAGTTTTGTTCTGATGACCCGAGTGAGGGAGCTGGGGCATAAACAGTTAAAAGATCACAAACATATTTTGGGTCTTGGCCATGAAAAGCTCTGAAAGTCAGTACCAATAATTTTAAAATCAATTTGTTGCTTTACTGGCTGCCAATGTAAAGGAGATCAAATTGGGGTGATGTGGTTCCATGTATGAGCACCAATTAAAAGCCTGGCTGCAGCATTCTGGACAATCTGCTCTCTACTTAAAGAATACTTGTTAAAAGAGATAGTCCAGTCTAGAAGAAATAAAAGCATGTAAAACCATATCCAAATCAGCATGGGAAAGAATACTCTTAAGTTTAGAAACTTTCCTTAGATGATAAAAGCAATTTTTTTGACACAGCCCTTGAGTGTTTATCCAAAGAAAAGGATGAATCAAGCAACACCCCCAGGTTCTTGATGCTCGAATGGACAGAGGAACCTAGGGCCCTAAGGTGTTGCTTGATCAGTGACATCTTTTCATTCAATTTATTTCATTTTTATTTGTATAGCGTCTAATACAACAAATGTTGTCTCTAGGCGCTTACCAGAGCCCAGAACATGACCCCCGAGCAATTATTACATAAACAGTGGCAAGGAAAAACTCCCCTTTAGGAGGGAAGAAACCTTGAGCAGGACTAGGGGGGACCCTCCTCCCGAAAGCCAGGAGGGTAATCGTGGGCAAATCCGTATTGGGAGGATTTAGCCGAAGATAATTGTTTGTTAACCATTTTTGAATGGAATCTACACAATTTAATAAATTAGCTAGCACCCCGATCTCCAACTCATGAACTGAACAGTATAGCTGGATATCATAAGCATAAAAGTGGTAAGATACATTTCCAAAAATGCTTATAAGCCTTCCAAGGGTGAACAAATATAATATAAACAAAATCGGTGCCAGCACTAAGCCCTGAGGAACACCACAAGAAAGAGTTTTAGAATCCGACTCATAATTATTAACCCAGAAAATAAATGTTCTGCCATTGAAATAAGAACTAAACCACTCTAGCACTGTTCCAGATATCCCAAAGTCATTTTGAAAATGCTGAATCATGATTAGGCCCAAGGAGAAAATTAAGTTTAAAGTGTGACCGTTTTCATGCGTTGGGCCTGATGCATGCTTAAGTTAAACTAAAATGTTAAAAGAGTCAGTTAAATCTACAGTATAAGCTTAGATGCGATAGTACAGGTGGTGTTATCAACATGTATGTTGAAATCACCACCACAATGTGACTTAGTTGAGGATCAGGTCACATTTTGTGGAAACACAAAACCAGTAACTTTGATTAGTGACATTTATACATAACGAACATGTCATTTTAGACGGGTCTAAAGTTTGACTGTTGTACAAATGCAAACAGAGCCAGAACATTCTGCTTCCTGTTGACTTTTATTTTGGAATACATATTTAGTCAAAGAAAATCTACCATCACCAAATGCAATATAATAATGATTAAATTACACTGAAATCTGACAAAAGTTACTTTTATTTCAGTAAAAATCCCTTAAATAAATCCAGCATACAGTAAATAGCATCAAATACAGTAAAACTCTGGTCCATCCTTGTCTGGTTTTCCGTTGAAATACTTCTGATAAAACCAATAAATCCATAATAGTGATCAGACTGAAACATTTTCGTCACACCAAACCCCCACAGCATGAAAAAATTAAACCACTCGAATGATTACGAGAGACTGTGGGGGATAATGTGAAATGCCTCCATCTCCAACATACATGCATGTCAGCAGAGCCAGAGAGGATGGAGTGGAGTTCCCTCCCACTGGAAACCAGTTGCTCTATCAGGAACCAGACTGGGCAGGAGCCGTTACGCCGCCATGACAGCAGCTGCCTGTAAGACACAAACACAGCAGACAGACATCAACTCCCAGAGCCACGTTTACATGGGAAGTTTAATTCCTCTTTAATTCAGAATTAAAATGGGGTACAGAGGGTACGTTTCAGTTCAAGGATTACAGGAAGTTCCAGGAGGAAACCTCTTCTGTTTAAAAAGGAACTGTAAGTTTTTCACAAAACTGAATCTGGACAAACCAGCAGACTTCTGCAGCAATCAGTGTGTTTACATGGGAGGTTTAATTCCTCTTTAATTCAGAATTAAAATTAAATCCGACTTAAAATGATTAAAAATGATCATGTAAACACCTAATTCCGAATGAAAATGGCCATTCCGAATTAAACTTAATTCCGAAGTAAGTGGCTGGTTTATTCCGATTTTAAATCTGAATAGAATAATTCTGTGATCATGTTTACACTCATTCCTCTTTAAATTAATTCTGGTCTTTCTTTCTGCTCGTTCCCTCGCCCGTCTGTCTCCATGACGCTTATATTCTACGCTGGGCTGGTTTTCCAAACAAAGTTTCAAGATGCAGCAGCAGTAAACGCTGGTCAAGAGCAGAGACCATTTATTTAATAAATAGAAATAATTAAAAGAACAGATGGAAACAGGAAACATCAAAATTGTGAGCTTTTCAAAGTTGTAGCAGCTAAGTTAGTTTTTCTTCCGGTAGTTTAACTTCCGGTCCCCCCCCTATCCAATCAGAACCTTCCCAACCCCCAGACCTGGAGAGGAATTGGAGAAAGCTGATCAAAGCTGATCAGTGTTTTCCATGTAAACCTCAATTCAGAATTACTTAATGACATATTTCATTCTAATTTTAATTAATTAATGACACATTTAATTAATTAATGATATATTTCATTCCCATTTTAATTAATTAATGATGTATTTATTTATTTAATTTTGGCACAAAAAATCCTCCATACAAAAACACGCGGATTGTAAAACATTAATGCAAAATTAATGGCAAAATCGAAAATCTGCAGCACACATGGGCGTATTGAACCGTGGAGGGCGAACCGAACGGTAGAGAACCGTTGCATCCCTAATACACACACATTCTCTCAAGCACACACATATATATATATATATATATGTATATATATATATATATATATATATATATATATATATATATATATATATATATATATATATATATATATATATATATATATATATATTTATGTGTATATATATATATATATATATATATATATATGTATATGTATATATATGTATGTATTCATACATGTACACATACGCACACATAGCTACACACACACACCTAGCCACACAAACATATACACTTGTACACGCACACATACAGCCACTTAAGTCATATTCATATACACACACATACACACACATAGCCACATACACATACACAGCCACACAAACACATACGTACACACCCACACAAATACATACACACATACACACACAAATAGCCACACAGACATGTACATACACACGCACGTATACATATACATACACACACACACACACACACACACATAGTTATATACATACACATAAACGCATACACACACATAGATATATACACTGGGTGGTTCAGTTTTTGTAGTTTTTGGGGTTAGTTAGCGGTAGCTTAGCTCAGACCGTATTCGGATCTCGAGATTTGGGTCGATTGCTGCTCGTGTTTTGATCGGCTCCGTGTCGGTTTTGTGTTTTGTTTGTGGTTTTTGTTGCAGATTTCCAGTGCTTGACGTGTGCCTCCGTGTGTTCCTGCTTCCTGGATTGGCAGTGGATGTCACCCCCCCCCCCCCCAAAAAAAAATAAAATAAAAATCACTGGGTTTGTATGTGTATATGTATGTATGTGTATGCGTACTGTATGTATGCATACATATATATATATATATATATATATATATATATATATATATATATATATATATATATATATATATATATATATATATATATGTATATGTACTAAATATAGTAATAATTCACATATGTACGCCTCAGGTTTCTACCGGCATGGTATTAACCATTAATATGTGCGCAGACAAGGTAAAAAAAACTACAAAAAAATTAAAAAAATTGCGACATGATACAGGTGTGTACCGATTTTTGTGCATGCATGTCAAACCGTATTGTGGGGCTTGAGGCACAAAGTTTTCTAGGGGGCGCTGTTGAGCCATTTTGCCACGCCCATTAATGCAAACCATTAAATATGCAAAATTTGGTGATTTTTGGGGCATGTTTAGGGGAGCAAAAAGGCCTTCCTTTCGTCAGAAGAAAGAATAAAAAAAAATACATTCCTACAGATACAATAGGGCCTTCGCACTGTAAGTGCTCGGGCCCTAATTAAAAGAGTTGGTGCTGACGTACTACATGAGCATAATCACTGAAGGAGCTGGATGCAAGCACACACGAACACAGACTTATTTTCTGCTGAGGCATCCTGTCAGCACTGCTCTTGATGATGATTAAACTGAACACAACTGAATGAAGAGGAAAAACAAATTCCCGTTTCTCCAAGTTAATTTGATTGATTTTAAGGGCTTTTAAACCTTTGAGTGATGAAGGAGGAACATCAGGTACAAAGTTTGCCAAAGTTTTTTTTTTTTCTGTTTCACTTGTACTCTCCCCAATCTGGCCCAGGATTTCTCATCAAGCGGCTTTTGGAGATCTTGCTCCCATGCAGGTTTTATTTTAAGTTTAGACCATTTAATCGATAAATATGCCTAAATATATATTAAACTGAACATTTTTCATCTTAGTTCTCCAGCTAACGGATAGTTAATACTAATATATCTGTGTCTCTGCTCTCTCTGTTCTTCATCCTCTCCTTCCTATGTTCCTATAGCCTACTTCCCTCTTAAAGGGGAGTGTTTAACCTGACATTGTTTATGTAATAAATGATTGGGGGTCATGTTCTGGTCTATGGAAAGATCCTGGAGACAATTTCTGTCGAAATATGTAAGGTTTCTCCTGAAAGCTACTTCTCAGCTCAACAGCCTGATCGCTGGGGAATGTAGACAGTTATGTAAGTTTTGATTTGTAACACTCATAACATAATTTTGCCAGTTACACAATGCGTCATGATTCAAACCTGTGGTCACTCTCCAGTATATAATAGTCTCTCCACATGTGATCTAGCATTAATTTGTCCACCGAACAATGACACTCATCCCACCTGCAAAGGTAATCAGCCAACTTTGGTAATCTCAGATCATTTGCAAAGCTTGCCAGCAGTGCCTGCTGGGAGCTGAACAGGCAATCAGCCAGTTGGGTATTTGCTTTTGGTTTATGGCAGATGGAATGGTGGCATTTTGATTGGATTAGGGATTAAAGGTCACAAGGAAGCATTTAAAAGGCTCCTGCTCAACTTCTGGCTAATCACTCCTCCACAGCTGTGAGTCGGAGTTGTCGGCGGCGCCCACACATCACCACTGTCACGGCTGCTGTCTCCGTGTTCTCGGTGACAGTCTTACCCACCCAGCCAGTAATCCCCTTCAACAAAGTTTGTGGTAAGCTGACGGCATGGGAAGAAGATAAATTAGGATTTTATTTTTTCCTCTATTTTTACGCTGTTATGAAAAACTGAGGAAAGCACAGTGGTTCCTGTCACATGAAAAAGTTAGAAGTGCATCTTCTAATTGTATGTTTTTCTGTAAAAAACACAACAATAATGAAACATAAACTTGGTAATAGTGCGTCTCGGATAAACGACAATACAACTTTTTTCACCATGTCAGTATTCAAATAACAAAAAAAAAAAAGGCAAAAAAAGATGAAGAAAAAAAGTGGTTAATATTAGAGACAGCCATGTTTCAACGGCGTGTAGATCCACCTTCAGCAGCTGGAACTCTCAACAGATGTTTCCTTAAGGAGGAACCCCAGATGTTTCCTGTCTAACTTCTTCAGTGTATCATGGGTTGTGAAGGGGTTCAATTCAATTTTCAATTCAATTTTATTTATATAGCGTCTAATACAACAGATGTTGTCTCCAGACGCTTTCCAGAGACCCAGAACATGAACATAAACATAAACATAAACCCCCGAGCAATTATTACATAAACAATGGCAGGTAAAAACTCCCCTAGTGGGAGAAAAGCCTTAAGCCAAACAGTGGCAAGAAAAACTCCCCTTTAGGAGGGAAGAAACGGGATGACCGGGGGTGGGGACCGCAGGCAGGTAGAAGCAGCAACGGGATGACCGAGGGTGGGGGCTGCAGGCAGGTGGAAACAGCAACAGGATGACCGGGGGTGGGGACCGCAGGCAGGTGGAAGCAGCAGCGGGATGACCGGGGGTGGGGACCGCAGGCCAGCACACAGCTCCTGAAGCTCCGGCCCAATCAGCAAGCCCCAGGTTAGGTGCAGGATCAGGGAAAGGTTGAGAAGGGGCAGGGCCAGGGAGAGGAGTCTTGAAGGACAAATCTCTCCCCCGCCTGACCGGGCCGTTACCCTGCCCCTCTCACTCCCACGCCTCTGGTTCTGGTCATTCTTCTTTCCGTTGCTTGAGTTCTTTGAGGATTTGGAAATTCACTTCTACACAGCCCCCTGAAGGTCCCACCACAACATCTCTGTCCGGTTCAGGTCTGGACTTTGACCGTGAATCTTTTATGTTTCAGTATTCTGGTATAGATCTACTGCTGTGTTTGGGATAATTTCCTGTCACAGGACCCAGTTTCAGTCAAACTTTAGCTGTTCGACAGATGTCCTCAGTCTAGGATAGATTGGAGTTCATACTGGAAAACAAGCCCGGATCATCATCCCTCCACCACCGTGCTTGACAGCAGGCAGAGCTGTTTCTACTGAAATGCTGTATTTGTTTTTTCGTCCTCCATCATCTCTACTCGGATCTCCTGGAGCCTTTCCTAGCTCTCTTGGGACAGGTAGGGGTGCATGTGCAGCCAGACAACCGCAGACCCCGTTTAGGAACAACAATTAACCTGACATACATGGTCTTAGACTGATACAGGAAGCCAGACCACTTGGAGAAAACCCACAGGGAGTAGTAAATGGAGGACATGTAAGCTGGTTCTGGACATTAAGACCAAACAACCCCAATTTGGTCTCATGTGTCCACAGTTACATGATGTCTTTTAATTCGGAATTAATTATTCCGAATTAAATAATTCAGAATTAGGTCTGGGGGTTGGGAATGTTCTGATTGGATAGGGGGGCGGACTGGAAGTTACGTCTACCGGAAGAAAAACAAACTTGCTTAGCCGCTACAACTTTGAAAAGCTCACAATTTTGATGTTTCCTGTTTCCATCTGTTCTTTTAATTATTTCCAGGTCCTCCAAGCTATTTATTAAATAAATGGTCTCTGCTCTTGACCAGCGTTTACTGCGTGCTGCCATCTTGAAACTTTGTTTGGAAAACAAGCCCAGCGTTAAATAAGCGTCATGGAGACAGACGGGGGAGGGAACGAGCAACGCAGAAAGACCGGAATTAATTTAAACAGGAATGAGTTTATACATGATCGCGGAATTATTCTATTCAGATTTAAAATCGGAATAAACCAGCCACTTATGGCCCTTTTGCACTAGTCACGCTTCACCTCGGTTCTACCCGCCACGGCCCCGTTTTGCCCTTTTGCACTAGGGCTGAGACGGGTAGAGCCAATCCAAGCCGATACATTTTTCTGTAACCATTCTAGCGAGGTTCTATCAGGGCTGAGCAGGGACTATTTCTGACGTCACCACCCTCCGCGCCAGTGATTGGTCGGGGGGCGGGGCCGTCACCACCCTCCACGCCTCTGATTGGTCGGGGGCGGGGCCGTCAGACGTTTGAATCAGGAAGCGGGAGTCAGCGCGAGGCGACTCGCGGCTCGCTGCAATTTTATTATACAGCACAAACGTCTGTTTGGTGATCCAACTCTGAGGTGCAGATGTTCATAAACCTGGTGGCTGTCGAGAAAATCAAAAAAGGGATGTAGACGGGCTGTTTTTTTCTCAGCCGCTCGCGGCTCCAGGTGATTTCTCATCTACGCCGACACAAACAAAGGTTTTGCGCAATCGAGTACGTCACAGCAGCTTCACCCCAACCCCCCCACTTCTCCCCTGACTGTGCAAAAACACACGGGTGGAGCCGCGCCGAGCCGAGCCGGGCGGAGGCGAGACTAGTGGAAAAGTGGCATTACTTCAGAATTAAGTTTAATTCGGAATGGCCATTTTCAATCGGAATTAGGTGTTTACATGGTAATTTTTACTCATTTTAAATCAGATTTAATATTAATTCTGAATTAAAGAGGAATTAAACCTCCCATGTTAACACACTGATTGCTGCAGAAGTCTGCTGGTTTGTCCAGATTCAGTTTTGTGAAAAACTTCAGTTCCTTTTTAAACAGAAGAGGTTTCCTCCTGCAACTTCCTGTAATCCTTGAACTGAAACGTACTCTCTGTGATCCTATGGAGGCAGTGCGTACTTAATATTGCACATATGAATTATTTTTTTTTGCGTAATTTTTGTTGAATAAATAATTGCATGGTGAAAAAGTTATTACATTGTTTTACACAGAAACAAAACAAATACATGGGATAACAATTAATAGGGAGTACTGATTTTGCATGTGACTGTATTTCCTAAACTGTTTTTGACTGTTGAGTTTCATTTTCAGACAGTTGAACCTGAAAATAATTACCCTGTTGTCGTAAACAAACAAACCCTCCGGACTCCGTGAAGGAAGTAAAGCATCTGTGAGCACAATAAACTTCTCCCACTTTGAGCAGAGAGACGGAGGACGTGAGTGACGAATGTCTTGCATTAACTCTGTTGTTTATGTTTCCCCTCCGAAGATGTGAAATAACCCTATTAAATCAAGCACTCACATGGCCATTAATCTCAATGCAGCTCAGTCGTCCCTCAGAGCTAATGGGGTTTAGATTTGCATGAGGCGAGTTTACCCAAAAAGCTTCGCCTAAGAGGATTGCTGTTCAGACAGAGAGCTTATTGTCACACTTGTTCGTAGACGTGGATTAACGATACCGGGCCCGCAGAACCCCACCGACTGTGGCGGCGAAGTTCCCCTTCACTGGCTTGGATCTCTGCACGGGGACGGAGATTAAGACGCCCTGCCGCCTGCAGAGAACGTTACATTCGTCTAATTTCTACCAGCAAGTTACCGCTGCAAGTTTGTGAGCCAGCCATCTTAACCCTTGTGCTGTCTTCGGGTTAAGGAAGGAGGAAGAGAAGAAGGGAGGAAAGAAGGAAGGAAGAAAGGAAGAATGAAAAGAAGGAAAGAAAGAAGGAAGGAAGGGAGAAAAGAAGGATGGAAGGAAGGAAGAATGAAAAGAAGGAAAGAAAGAAGGAAGGGAGAAAAGAAGGATGGAAGGATGGGAGAAAAGAAAGGAAGGAAGGAAGGAAGGAAGGAAGGAAGGAAGGAAGGAAGGAAGGAAGGAAGGAAGGAAGGAAGGAAGGAAGGAAGGAAGGAAGGAAGGGGAGAAAACAAGGACAGAAGGAAGGAAGGAAGGAAGGAAGGAAGGAAGGAAGGAAGGAAGGAAGGAAGGAAGGAAGGAAGGAAGGAAGGAAGGAAGGAAGGAAGGAAGGAAGGAAGGAAGGAGGGAAGTAAGAAAGAAGGGAGAAAACGAGGAAAGAAGGAAGGAAGGGAGAAAAGAAGGAAGAAAGGAAGAAAGGAAGGAAAGAGGAAGGGAAGGAAGGAAGGAAAGTGGAAGGGAAAAATGAAGGAAGGAAGGAAGGAAGGAAGGAAAGAGGAAGGGAAGAAGGAAGGAAAGAAGGAAGGAAGGGAAAAAAGAAGGAAGGAAGGAAGGAAGGTAGGAAGGAAGGAAGGAAGGAAGGAAGGAAGGAAGGAAGGAAGGAAGGAAGGAAGGAAGGAAGGAAAGTTGAAGGGAAAAATGAAGGAAGGAAGGAAGGAAGGAAGGAAAGAGGAAGGGAAGAAGGAAGGAAAGAAGGAAGGAAGGGAAAAAAGAAGGAAGGAAGGAAGGAAGGTAGGAAGGACGGAAGGAAGGAAGGAAGGAAGGAAGGAAGGAAGGAAGGAAGGAAGGAAGGAAGGAAGGAAGGAAGGAAGGAAGGAAGGAAGGAAGGAAGGAAGGAAGGAAGGAAGGAAGGAAGGAGAATTAGGTCATTTTGACCCAAAGACAGTACAAGGGTTAACAGGAAAAACCAGGAAGTGTTTTTCTTGGAGATGGTAGGCAGAAAGAGAGAATCCGCCACGTTAACTGTGATCCAGCGTTGTCTCAAACAGCTCCATGCTCTTCAATATTTCTTTTATTTATTTAATTTTTGTCATATAATCACAGCCGCTCCTGATTCTTGCTCTGTGTTGTCAACTTAGCTTTTTACATGATTTGAATAAGCTTCTTTGAGAGTGAGCGTCTCTGCTGTGTTTCACAGTGACTAAAGCAGCTTTGGAGGCTAAAAATAACATTTCCACAGCATTAAGTCTTCAATATTTATCAGTAGGAAAAGGTGCTTGAAATGTGGCTTACAGTGTATTCATGCTGAAAGTCAGAATGAAAAAAGTATTACACAAGTTCTGCCAAACTGCTGGTAGATCAACACACACACACACACACACACACACACACACACACACACACACACACACACACACACGGCAGAAACATCTGATTGCTTGATGTGTGATCAGTCTCATGTTACTCAGCATGTGCACTTCAGAGAGTTTGTCTGGTTTTGGTGGTGCCTGATGAATCCGTGCCTGCTTGCAGCCGTCCCCTGTTTTCTGATTTACCTACAGTTTTATTAGGATGACTTTATCATCTTAAATGTGACCGAACGAACAACATATATGCATGGAATAGTGTTCCTGTACATAAAATGCCCAGGTTTTAGGGTACTGAGACAGCCTCCTTCGGGAGTTTTTTCAAACATCGGCTCTCTATGATGTCACACTGGGCAGTTTCAGAGTATAGACGGAATGGGCATGACGTCACAGATGCGAGTTCACAGCGGGTTACACCCACTGAGTGTCAGAAAGACTGAGCGTCAGAAAGACTGAGTGACAGCGTAAACTTTCAGTTTGAGCAACTGGAAAACATCTAAAATGGGAAAGAGCTGTTGTGTGATCGACTGTACTCATAGATTTAGCAAGAAATCTGAGTTATCGTTTTACAGACTGCCGAAAAATAAGCTTAAGAGAGACAAATGGATCGATGCAAATTGCAGAAACAACTGGATTCCAGGCACCGAAACGTGGATTTGCGGTTCCCATTTTGTATCAGGTAATGTTGGATTTTTGGGTAGCTAACGTTAAACGGTCAAATCATAAAGTTCGTTGTCCTCATCACTTTAATTTCACCAACAAATCCTGCCTTGAAGTCGGACCAAGCGTCAAGACTTTTGTATGCCTTCAAGCTTTGCTTCATGTATTTCTTGAGCGTAGAAATTAAGTACATCAGGAAACTGGATTTGTGCAGCTCCCGAAGCTCCGGCCTCCAAACATGCACAAAAGAGAAAAAAGCGGGCCAGCAAAAGAAACTACAGGTACGACAAAAATGATGGCTATGAGATACTTATAAAAATAAAAATGGACATGGAGAACAGAGGAAGGCAAAAGGAGAGGAGAAGAAGGGTGAGAGGCACCGCCAAGTGGATCATGTCGGTGCCCCCGACATCCTGCCTTGAAGTCGGACCAAGCGTCAAGACTTTTGTAAGCCTTCAAGCTTTGCTTCGCGTATCTCCCCGGTGTAGAAATGAAGTACATATAAATATCATGAAATTGGATTTGTGGCCAAATATTAATGTCCATGGACCACTGGTTCTTGGGGTAACTGTACCAAACATTAATGTCCATGGACCACTGGTTCTTGGGGTAACTGTACCAAATATTAATGTCCATGGACCACTGGTTCTTGGGGTAACTGTACGGGTCACTGTCAAGTCCAACTGCCTTTAATTTAAGCCGATAATCAGCTGTTACCCCATCTTTTCCACAGTTTCCCCTACTAGTTGCAGCCATTTTTGCTGATGTTTTGCCACTCAGTGCGAGTAAGGTGGCTGGTCCAGTGGGAAAGTGACGTCAATGCATTCCCTCTATTGTCATGTTCTCCAAGCCACAGGACCGACACGGATCTGGAAAAAAAACTCCAAAGCTCAAAGTTGTGGTTTTTCCAGCGTTAGAAACCTGTGTGAGCCACAGGGGGTAAGTAAAATGTCTGTGCAGGCTGTGCAACTAACCCTAACCCAACGTCAGCTAAAAGTCACTACTTCTTGATTCCACCATCAAATCAACATGATATCGGTATATCCTGCTGGTGACGTCTGACGGCAGCTCTGCAGATATTTCAGCGGGGGATCCGCTGAAGGAGCAGGTAGCCACCACTGACTTTGAAGGACATACAGTACAGTGGTCGTGTTCCAGCCAGCTTCCCGAACAACAAGGCTGCACTGAGAAAAAAAAAAGCTTCCAAACCGTTCTTCACAGACCAAAGAGTTACATGACCTAATGCTTGGTCCATTGTTTTCCAGCTTGTCTTTGCAACATGGAAGCGAGCAGAAAGAGAAAAGGAGGCTTCAAAGGAATGCAGAAACAGACGGCAATGTCACACTTCTTCTTCAACAGTCTTAAACTTATTCACTTCAAAATTCAAAAGAAAATAATTGATAAACGTGTTTGTTTTTTTAATTCAATACCTGTAAGAAAGAAACGAGAATACTTTCTGTTTATTTATCCCAGACTAGAAGTGCTGTCATGAAGTGCAGGAGAAGATATAGTTCATCATTTTCATTTCACTTTATTTTCCCAGTGATTTTTCAACGGTTTTATCAGGGCTGTGAAACAAGCTTGTCAGTGAGTCCTCTGCCAGTCCTCCTCAGGGTTGAGCGGATGTTGCCGTTACGATTTCTAATCAGGGGGAAAATGAGCGATTGGTTTGGCTTAGAAAGGATTACAAAAACTGATGAAATGTAGCTGTGAGGGCCAATGTTCAAAAGTCTTTGATTAAAAAAGTACATGAAGAAGAGCTATAGGCTTCGTAAGGTCTCAGAAGTTGTCACACGGATTCTCAAGTAAATCGTCAACGTGAACTGGGAGAGCTGGGCGAGCTGCTACAGGATGATGCGTTTTTCTGACCTCGCAAAACCGCATAAGCTACTACTACTACTACTGTCAGACTTTAGCAGACGCTTTTATCCAAAGCGACTTATATCTGAGAGAAAAACATAAGCAAGAAATCACATACATGTAGGAAGGTCCGTGCTGGTCAGACTGCTGTGAGTCCAGTTGGACACAGGTATTGCCATGCCAGTACTAAAATTTTATTTTATTTTTTATTTTTTCCGCTCAACTCAATGCATTTCAGAGCAAATGAGAATCATGAGGTCGAAGGAACTGCCCAAGGAGCTCAGAGACTGAATTGTGGCAAGGCACAGATCTGGCCAATGTTACAAAATAATTTCTGCAGCACTCAAGGCTCCTAAAAGCACAGTGGTCTCCATAATCCTTATATGGAAGAAGTTTGTGACGACCAGAACTCTTCCTGGCCGTCCAGACACACTGAGCAATCGTGGGAGTCTTGGTGAGAGAGGTAAAGAAGAACCCACAGATCACTGTGGCTGAGCTCCAGATATGCAGTAGGGAGATGAGAGAAAAAAGTCAACGATCACTGCAGCCCTCCACCAGTCAGGGCTTTTTGACAGACTAGCCCGACGGAAGCCTTTCCTCAGTGCAAGACATGAAAGCCTGCATAGAGTTTGCCAATAAACACATGAATGACTCCCAGACTATGAGAAATACAATTCTCTGGTCTGATGAGACCACGATTGAACTTTTTGGTGTTAATTCTAAGGGATATTTGTGGAGAAAAGCAGGTACTTCTCATCACCTGCCCAATACAATCCCAACAGTGAAACATGGTGGTGGCAGCATCATGCTATGGGGGTCAGGACGACTGATTGCAATTGAAGGAAAGATCAATGCGGCCAAGTACAGAGATATCCAGGCAGAAAACCTCTTCCAGAGTGCTCAGGACCTCAGACTGGGCCGAAGGTTCACCTTCCATCAAGACAAAGACCCTAAACACACAGCTAAACTAACAAAGGCGTGGCTTTGAAACAACTCTGTCCATTCTTGACTGGCCCAGCCAGAGCCCTGACCTAAACCCAATTGAGCATCTCTGGAGAGATTTGAAAATGACTGTCCACCAACATTCACCTTCCAATCTGACCGGACAGGAGAGGATCTGCAAGGAAGAATGGCAGAGGATCCCCAAATCCAGGTGGAAAAAACTTTTTGCATCACTCCCAAGAAGACTCATAGCAAATGTCTTCAATGAAACAAAGGAGTCTGGACACTTTCCCTAACCACTGTATTATTTTCATCCCAATCAATTCAAGTGTCAGCAAAATAAAGCGCTGATCTGCAATATACGTATTTGTACTTTCAGCTACTGAAAGAACAAGGTTCTGAGGGACACATCCCTTTCTGATGGTTCTCCATGTAGGATCTAGACCCCAGAATTATGGCTGGTTTCCAAAGATGCTTCAACTGACAAACGGTAGCACAATGGTTTTTAAAGGGGAACACACACACGGGGAACTCAAACAATGAGGAGAGACCTTTTTTTTTTAATTTTGCTTCGTGGTTTTCCTTATCACATCAGGATCATCTGATCTGATGACATGAACAAAAACGTGTGAACCAGGATCACGCATGTGCTAAAATTTACCCTGGCGGTCGGAGTTATCGATTTAAAACCTGCTCAGGGAAGAAAAACCATGTTAATGGTCACTAACCATGTCTTCAGCACCTAATCGGTTTGAAGAAATGTCTTGATCAATGGTCGTTGACCTCAGCTGTCTCAGAGGATTAAAGTCCACTTTCTTCCCGTGTTGGCTGTGCTGCACGTGGATATTGTGTGAAGCGATTTGAATGGTCTCTTTTTCATTTGCTACCGGTTTAATGCATTTATTACAGTAAAAGCTGAACCATTTCATCTGTATCCTTACTATGTTATTATTAGGGCCCGAGCACTGACAGTGGGAAGGCCCTATTGTGTCTGTAGGAATTTTTTATTTTTTCCTCGTTTTTATTTTTCAGATGAAACGAGGGCCTTTTCGCCCCCTAAACGTGCCCCAAAAGTCACCAAATTTTCCAAGCCAGGCCTGGCAAGAAATCTGATATTTAATGGTTTGCATTAATGGGCGTGGCCTAATGGCTCAACAGCGCCCCCTAGAAAACTTTGTGCCTCAAGCCCCACAATACGGTTTGACGTACATGCAGGAAAATCGGTACACACCTGTATCATGTTGCAACTTTTTTTTTTTTTTTTTTTCTTACCTTGTCTGCACACATATTAATGATTGATACCATGACGGTAGAAACCAAAGGTATATATATGTGCATTATTACTATATTTAATATATATACATATATATACGCATACATATGCGTACACATACATAGATATACACATACAAACCCAGTGATTATTTATTTATTTATTTATTTTTTTTTGGGGGGGGGGGGGGTGGGGGGGGCGACGACATCCACTGCCAATCCAGGAAGCAGGAACACACGGAAACACACGTCAAGCACTGGAAATCTGCAACAAAAAATGTCGCAACTTAAAGAAAAGTCTCTTGGCGCCATGGCCGAAACCGAACAGGAAGTCAGCCATTTTGAATTGAGTGTGTAATTTTGGCGCAATTTATGCCATTTCTTTGGACGCTTCTTCGCCCGAACCATAACGTGCATCCAGGTGTGTTATACATCAAATTGTGCGTGTCGATCCTTCGACAATGCGCATTACTTTTCTCAGTCAAAAGTGTTACCGTGGCAACCAACCAAAAGTGCGCCCCCCCTTCATATGATTGGTCCATATCTGATAGTTCCTACTTTCTGCCATAACTTTTGAATGGTTTGGTATAGAGAGTCGTGGGTGGTGTCATCCACTAAAATGTCTAGGCCTGAAGAATCTACATGCAAGTCATACAAGCTTCCAGTGCAGCCTGAACGTGCACAAGGGTGCGAGGGCCCGTTAATCGCTGCTTGCAGCTTTAATTCTGCTTGTTACTGATACCTATCAGGTTTCCAGGAGTCTGGACAACCCGCTCCCTCAACGAGCATAAGGACAATATGAGAGCAGAGGCAGAAACAGCATTCATATGGGAATGAGTGTCAGGGTGCAATTACAGCATTATTTAGAGTGCAATAAAGAAACAGGCTATAGATTTTAGAGCAGAAGTGGCTCCCAAGCTATTTCTGTCACTGTCAACCTAATTAAACTGGCGTATTGTCCCTGCTGTTGTCTTTGATTCCTCTGCTGCAGTTGCTTTGCTGCTCTGTCGCACTCTCCTTGGTCGGTTTGTCCTTCTGACTCTCGCTGTCAGTCTTCGGTTAAAAAAACGATGTGAATTCATACTGCGTATATGCTGACATTCGCTACAGTCCCAGCATGTATGTTTAAAACCCTTCTTGCACATTATTGTCCAGATCTTTGATGTTATTTTGAACTGAGCTCTAAGTGTTTCTTCTGTCACACTCCGTGCTAAGTTACCTTTTTGGAGTAGTATAGTAATAGAAGTATTGTAATCGCAAGGATTAAAATAGCATCTTCTTATACATAACGTTGGGGTGTTGGCTGCAGAGCGACGCAGGTGACTTCACTTGGCCGTAACACTTTATTGGTGTCCGCCCTCTGTGCCAGTCACATGACACTCTGACCCAGACGCGTTAACAATACACCAGGGGACTCATGTACAAAGAGTGCGGCACACAAAAAAGTGCGTACGCCACTTTCTACGCACTACGCTTATCTAAAGTTAGGACAAAAACTTTTGGCGAGACATTGCTCCACTACTCTGGTCCTCACCTGTGGAACAGCCTGCCAGAGAACCTCAGGGCCACAGAGACTGGTGACATTTTCAAAAAGAGGCTCAAGACCTTCACTTTTAGTTTATTAGTGTGGTTTAATTTTTATTTTCTTTACTTATTTTCAATTATTTTATTATATATATATATATATATATATATATATATATATATATATATATATATATATATATATATATATATATATGACCAGATGTGTCTTTTTAACCATGAGTGTGTGAGTTTTTCTATGTTAAATGTTGATTTTATTATGTAAAGCACTTTGCGTTACTTTGTGTATGAAAAGTGTTATATAAATAAGGTCTGATTTGCTTTGATTTGATCAATTCATAAAGTACAAAGTTAACCCTCACTTTTGAGATCATCTCAGAACCTCGGTTTGGAGCTAAGAAGTGGCTGCTCATGAATGTTTTCATAAATGTTGAATGCAAATGAGAATCCTGATTTTGTGGAGCGCTTCTATTCAGCACTGGTTCATTTTGCATCTACTAATTAGTTTTTTAGAGGTTAAAGAATCATCGCTAACATCTTTTGAACTTGTATTGTGATAAAACCCACAATGAATAAATAAAAATGCATTTTGTCGTGACCTCAGTCTTACAAGCTCAACACTTTTAGCCGTTGTTTCCAAATAAAGATGACGTGTTGCGACAGTTTCCTTCAAAACTGACCCCAGATAACCTTCCTGTGCTTCTGATTAAACTTTCATTTACATGTCAGTTTTGTTTTTGTTCGTCAAATGAAAGTTTGAATATCAAACTACATTCATGCTTTTGCTCCATTCTCTTTCTGTTATTATTCTCAGGCTGAACAATGTGCCCAAAGTTACAATCAGGATATAAAGGTTCACATCCGTTGATGCTGATAATTGTCACAATAAATATCAAATCGGGCCTTGATGACCTGGGGCCGGATTCACAAAACATTCTTAAGAAAAAAAATCTTCTTAAGTGTCATTTTTTTCTTAAGTTCAGTCTTAAGAAGAAAAAAAGAAGAAGTCATATTCTCCAAAAAGTTCCAAGTATTTTCTCAACTTTCTTCTTAAGTTTCTTCTTAAGAAAAATCTTAAGAATAAATGGTGTTCTTGAAATAAAAGTTCTCAAATTTGTTCTTGACTTTTTTCTTAACTTTAAGACAACCTTGAACTGTCTTAAAATTTCTTCTAAAGGTAAGACTATAATATCACCTTTTTCAACACATTTTAGACAAGTTTAGACTAGTAGGTCATATCCATAGAGGATATACTTTGTGATTAATTACACAAAGAGCCTGTTAACTGTTTGTTAGCATGTTAGTTAGCGTGGTAGTTAATTACTATTAATTTTCCCCAATAGTATTTTTTTTCACACATTAATCTCATCCACCATAACCTTGAAAAGTTCCTGCATCTCTTTTTCTCCTTCTCCATGTTTAGTGATTGACTGACGGTTAAGACGCAAACTACCTGTAGCCTATATATTTTTGTTGGCGCCTGCAATGCAATGACATATTTTAAGAAGTTCTTAAGTAGGAAAAATAAGAAATGACAGTTCTTAAGACGGTTCTTAAGAAAATATTGAGGAATTGCACTTAAGAACTTTCTTAAGAACTTCTTAATTTTAGATTTTAAGACATTTCTCAAGATCGTTCTTAACAACGTATTGGTGAATCTGGCCCCTGGTCTCTCAGGTGCAAGTTAACGGGTGTTCACCTCCACTTTTTACTGTGTATGTAAAAAGTGGAGCACTTATTTATAGAGACTGATCATTGACCTGTTAGAATACTGTACCCCCATTCAAACTTGTCCTGATCAGAACAGCTTAAATACACTGTGAAACACATTCAAAATAACTGTACTTTATCCTGTATGATTTAACTCATGTTGGAAGAGGGGTAAGCATTTGGTCAGCAGAAGGCGCTGTGTGCATGTAAGTGGCGAATGCATATTATACAGTGCCCATTATACAGTGGCACGAGACGCCAAGGCTAAATGTTTTGTTATTGTTTTCAACAGGTAAGGCACCAGGAAACCACAACCAGAGCTAACTCATAGTGTTATACAGTGCGAGGGATGTGTGGACTGTCACTGTATTGTGTATTTGTGAACAAGACTGTAAGGCAGGCGTCACCAACCCTGGTCCTCGAGGGCACCTATCCAGCACGTTAGATGTTCCCCTGCTTCCACACACGCTGGGACAAATGACATTTACAGATTTGTGCAGACCTCGATGACAAGCTGATGATAACCATTAGTTAGAATCAGGTATGTTGAAGCAGGGGAAATCTAAAACATGCTGGGTAGGTGCTCGCGAGGACCAGGGTTGAGGACCCCTTCTGTAAGGTTTGCAACAGTATATTTTACGGGCTCATTGAGGTATGAGGTATGGTCAGTGTGGTATAAGGTATGAACTGTGAGGTTTGGTCATTGAGGTATGAGGTATGGACAGAGAGGAATGAGGGATGTTCAGTAAGTAATGAGGTATGAACAGTGAGGAATGAAGTTAGATCAGTGAGGAATGAGGTATGGTCAGTGAGGAATGAGGTAAGATGATTCAGGTATGAGGTATGGTCATTGAGGTATGAGGTATGATCATTGTGGTATGAAGTGTGAACTGTGAGGGATGAGGTATGGTCAGTGAGGAATGAGGTATGGTCAGTGAGGTATGAGGTATGGTCAGTGTGGTATGGTTTATAATCATTGTGGTATAAGGTTTGGTCAGCGTAGTATGAGGTATGGTCAGTGTGGTATGAGGTATGGTCAGTGTGGTATGAGGTATGGTCAGTGTGGTATGAGGTATGTTCATTGATCTATGGGGTAAGTTCAGTGAGGAATGAGGCATAGTCACTGATGAATGGGGTAAGGTGGGTCAGATATAAGGTATGGTCATTGAGGTATGGGGCATGGTCAGTGTGGTATGAGGTGTGGTCATTGAGGTATGAGGTATGGTCAGTGTGGTATGAGGTATGGTCATTGAGGTATGAGGTATGAGGCATGGCCAGTGTGGTATGAGGTATGGTCAGTGTGGTAAGATGTATGGTCATTGAGGTATGAGGTATGAGACATGGCCAGTGTGGTATGAGGTATGGTCATTGTGGTATGAGGCATGGCCAGTGTGGTATGATGTATGGTCACTGGGGTATGAGGTATGGTCAGTGTGGTATGAGGTATGGTCAGTGTGGTATGAGGCATGGCCAGTGTGGTATGATGTATGATCACTGAGGTATGAGGTATGGTCAGTGTGGTATGAGGTATGGTCAGTGAGGTATGAGGTATGGTCATTGAGGTACGAGGTATGGCCATTTTATGATGTATGAACAGTGAGGTATGAGGCATGGTCAGTGAGGTATGAGGTAACTTTTCAGTGTGGTATGAGGTATGGTCAGTGAGGTATGAGGTATGGTCAGTGTGGTATGAGGTATGGTCATTGAGGTATGAGGTATGGCCATTTTATGATGTATGAACAGTGGGGTATGAGGCATGGCCAGTGTGGTATGGTGTATGGTCATTGAGGTAGGAGGAGGTATCTGGAAAGATGGAGACCCCGCGTTACACAGCAAGCTCCACATATTCCTTGACTGTTGCTGGGAGCATGGACAGCTTCCTAAACACCTCCGTGATGCAGTCATCATTACCATGTACAAAAACAAGGGGGAAAAGTCAGACTGCTCCAACTACCGGTGGATCACCCTGCTTTGCATCGCAGGCAAAATCCTTGCTTGTGTGCTCCTGAACAGGCTGATACCTACCATCGCAGAAGACCACCTCCCGGAAACCCAGTGTGGCTTCAGAGCAAACAGGGGCACCACAGACATGGTCTTCGTCCTCAGGTAGCTCCAAGAGAAGTGCCGAGAACAGAACAAAGGACTGTATGTAACGTTTGTGGACCTGACCAAGGCCTTTGATACGGTGAGCAGAAAGGGACTTTGGCTGATCATGGAGCGCCTCGGCTGCCCCCCAAAGTTTCTCAGCATGATCACCCAGCTGCATGAAGACCAGAGCGGCCAAGTCAGAGTGAACAGCAACCTCTCAGAGCCCTTCCCCATCGTCAACGGCGTGAAACAGGGTTGCGTCCTGGCACCAACCCTGTTCAGCATCTTCTTTAGCATGATGCTCATGCAGGCCATGGAAGACCTTGACTACGACGACGCTGTCTACATCCGCTACCGCCTCGACGGCAGTCTGTTCAACCTCAGAAGGCTACAAGCCCACACAAAGACCCTTGAGCAGCTGATTCGAGACCTCCTCTTTGCCGACGATGCTGCCCTCGTTGCCCACACCGAAAGAGCCCTGCAGCGCCTCACATCCTGCTTTGCAGAGGCTGCCCGGCTCTTCGGACTCGAGGTCAGCTTGAAAAAGTCGGAAGTCCTCCACCAGCCTGCACCTCGGGTAGAGTACCGTCCTCCACATATCACCATTGGCAAGACTGAGCTAAAGATCGTCCATCAGTTCATCTACCTGGGGTGTACAATCACATCAGATGCCAAGATCGACAGGGAGGTTGACAACAGACTGGCCAAGGCAAACAGCGCTTTTGGCAGACTGTATGACAGAGTCTGGAAAAAAAAACACTTGAAGAAGGGCACAAAGATCAGTGTGTACAGAGGCGTCGTACTCACCACCCTCCTGTACGGCTCTGAGTCGTGGGTAACCTACCGCCAACAACTACGACTCCTCGAACGTTTCCATCAGCGCTGCCTCCGCACCATCCTCAACATCCACTGGAGCGACTTCGTCACCAATGTTGAGGTCCTCGAACAGGCGGAGATCACCATCATCGAGACCATGCTGCTGAAACGGCAGCTAAGCTGGGCAGGGCATGTCCACAGAATGGAGGACCATCGCCTACCCAAGATGGCCTTGTATGGCGAACTCTCCACCGGCCATCGTGATAGAGGGGCACCGAAGAAACGCTACAAAGACTCTCTTAAGAAGTCCCTCTGTGCCTGCCACATTGACCACCACCAGTGGTCCACTCTTGCTGCTGACCGTGACGCCTGGCGCCGCACCGTCCACCAGGCTGTCACCGCTTTTGAGGACTCCCGCACAGAGAACCTGAAGGAGAAACACTGCAGGAGGAAGAACCTGGAAGCCTCAGCAGCTGTACCTGACGTGACCTTTGACTGCAGCCGCTGCGGCCGGACCTGTCTGTTCCGCATCGGGCTTGTCAGCCACGAGCGTGCCTGCAGTCGACGTGGACAGCCCCCTTCATAAAACCTTCGTTCGCGAAGCCAAGCCAAGATGAGGTATGGTCATTGAGGTATGAGGTATGGACATTTTATGATGTATGAACAGTGAGGTATGAGGCATGGCCAGTGTGGTATGGTGTATGGTCATTGAGGTATGAGGTATGGTCAATGTGGTATTAGGTTTGGTCATTGAGGTATGAGGTATGGTCAGTGTGGTATGAGGTATGGTCAGTGTGGTATGAGGTATGGTTATTGTGGTATGAGGTATGGTCAGTATGGTATGAGGTATGGTTATTGTGGTATGAGGTATGGCCATTGAGGTATGAGGTATGGTCAGTGTGGTATGAGGTATGGTCAGTGAAGTACGGTGTATAATCATTGTTGTATGATGTATGGTCAGCGTAGTATGAGGTATGGTCAGTGTGGTATGAGGTGGTCAGTGTGGTATGAGGTATTGTCATTGTGGTATGAGGTATGGTCAGCATAGTGGGAGGTATGGTCATTGAGGTTTGAGGTATTGTCACTGAGGTATGTGGTATGGTCATTGTGGTATGAGGGATAGATGCTGAGATCAATCATGAATTAATTCGTTTTTTTCATTGGTAGAGCATTTATCAGCTGACAAATTACGCATGAACCTAACTTTTAGATTAAAATGTAAAAATCATTAAAAAGGACTTGTTCTCATAAACTGTGCTTTTTGCAGCTACTTTCTATCCACTTGAGGATGGACCATTAGCTCTGAGCCCCCACACAGACCCCCCCACCACAGACGCATTGATTTGACCTGTTGTTTTATGAATAGAACACTTTGCTCGGGCAGATTTTCTCTTACTAGCTCCAAAGACAGACACAACAATTAATTCTTTATGCAAGCGGAGACATCTTGAGAATGAAGGTCCACTTAAAGGGAAAAACAATGTCGCAGGAGCTTTTTCAGTCATAAGTGATGTGAGCCTTTTAGTACCGTGTGTCCAGTGTTGCTCTGGTGCTACACGCTACACAACAGCACAGTTTCCACATGCTAGAGGGTAAAGGAACGTTTTAGAAATTGGTAAAAATAAAACTCCTTTTACACAACATTTAGCTAATTTAGATTCAAGTAAAACATATTGAATAATTCCACCTCAGTCACAAGGTCACATGGCTTTTAGTCTCTCAACTGTAGTGATTTCCATTTAATTGATTAAAGATCCAGTCGTGTCTTACAGGAAAAAACCCTTCCTGCATCTTAGATGAAACAAAAAGAGAGATGTAAGAAACAAATGTAAAAAAAACCATGATTAAAACGTGAAGAAGCATAAAATGAGTAGTTTCTTGCATCCTAGTTTTCTCTTGTGACAGCCACGTGTTACTTTACAGCTCTATGTTACACATCAGCAGTGATGAAACCAGCTCACAGAGCCTCAGCTTTACGACCGAGGCGACTCCAGGAGCTAAAGAGAAAATGAGTGTGACCACACTCAAGTGCAATCATGAACAGTGTCATGGAAGCAGATTAACTTCCAGACCTATAGAGGTACAGTTAAAAAAGTAGAAAAGTTGGGACGGTAAAGCTTTTAAACCACATTGTCATGTTTCGTCCTCCCAAACCTTGTTCTGGCATTGACGAGACCCATGATGATGAGATTCAGCTGTTATGTTGATGATTACAGGTTGATGATAACAGTCTGGATGCTTCTTTTCCTCTTTAGTCTATTTCTCTAAAAACACATCTGTAATACTGATTCATCTGAACATGATACAGTTTTTCCACTGTGAGATGGTCCATCCTAAATGCCTCACAGTCCAGTGATGTCACCTCACAGACCACATTAACATCAGTTTTTTTTTTTTTCGATGTAAAATTTTAAGTGTTATCCGTAAATCCGTAAAGGTTTCCATGGTAACTGTTGTCCATGTGGTTCTGTCAGATGTCTGATAGATGATCGATTTTGATTCAGTGTAGTCTAAGGGATATGAGATCACAGGAATCCAGCTCAGACTTCCTCAATGCCGCTATTCAGTTCTACAGGAAGGGAAACACCCCACACCCACTAAAACCTTTGTTTAACATTTGTTTTGCATATTTGTTGATAAAGTGGAACTCATCTTTCCATCTTTGATCCACAAAGTCTTTCATGAATACCGTTTTTGTACCAAATCAAAGTTACAATCCTCTGATGACGTCAGCTGTTAAAAATAACATTATTTCCTATTCCACCTTCTTACGAGCACTATATTGACCCTTTCCAACTTTTTGGGGGGATGTGGTGCAGGACTGAAATGTGAAAATGGATGAGCATTAAAAAAATGAAATGATTTGGAATGACAAAAAACATTAAATATGTTGGAATCCAACTGCAGGCCTTCAGGGTTCCTCATAACACACCTGGCTGAGCAGGTGCTTCATGTACAGGTGTTATAGACCTCGTGAAGCTGGCCCAGGTTGGAGTCCCGGCCATGTTCCTCGTGCAGCTGGCCCACATTGGAGTCCTGGGCCATGTTCCTCGTGCAGCTGGCCCATGTTGGAGTCCCGGTCCATGTTCCTCGTGAAGCTGGCCCAGGTTCGAGTCCCGGGCCGTGTTCCTCGTGCAGCTGGCCCACGTTGGAGTCCCGGGCCGTGTTCCTCGTGAAGCTGGCCCAGGTTGGAGTCCCGGGCCGTGTTCCTCGTGCAGCCAGCCCAGGTTGGAGTCCTGCGCCGTGTTCCTCGTACAGCTGGCCCAGGTTGGAGTCCCGGGCCGTGTTCCTTGTGCAGCTGGCCCAGGTTGGAGTCCCGGGCCGTGTTCTTCGTGAAGCTGGCCCAGGTTGGAGTCCCGCGCCGTGTTCCTTGTGCAGCTGGCCCAGGTTGGAGTCCCGGGCCGTGTTCCTCGAGCAGCCAGCCCAGGTTGGAGTCCCGGCCCGTGTTCCTCATGCAGCCGACCCAGGTTGGAGTCTCGGGCCGTGTTCCTCGTGTAGCTGGCCCAGGTTGGAGTCTCGGGCCGTGTTCCTCGTGAAGCTGGCCCAGGTTGGAGTCCTAGCCTGTGTTCCTCATGCAGCTGGCCCAGGTTGGAGTCCCGGGGCATGTTCCTCGTGCAGCTGGCCCAGGTTGGAGTCCTAGCCTGTGTTCCTCGTGAAGCTGGCCCAGGTTGGAGTCCCGCGCTGTGTTCCTCGTGTAGCTGGCCCAGGTTGGAGTCCCGGGCCGTGTTCCCCGTGAAGCTGGCCCAGGTTGGAGTCCTGGGCCGTGTTCCTCGTGCAGCTGGCCCAGGTTGGCGTCCCGGGCCATGTTCCTCATGCAGCCAGCCCAGATTGGAGTCCCGGGCCGTGTTCCTTGTGCAGCTGGCCCAGGTTGGAGTCCCGGGCCGTGTTCTTCGTGAAGCTGGCCCAGGTTGGAGTCCCGCGCCGTGTTCCTTGTGCAGCTGGCCCAGGTTGGAGTCCCGGGCCGTGTTCCTCGAGCAGCCAGCCCAGGTTGGAGTCCCGGCCCGTGTTCCTCATGCAGCCGACCCAGGTTGGAGTCTCGGGCCGTGTTCCTTGTGTAGCTGGCCCAGGTTGGAGTCTCGGGCCGTGTTCCTCGTGAAGCTGGCCCAGGTTGGAGTCCTAGCCTGTGTTCCTCATGCAGCTGGCCCAGGTTGGAGTCCCGGGGCATGTTCCTCGTGCAGCTGGCCCAGGTTGGAGTCCTAGCCTGTGTTCCTCGTGAAGCTGGCCCAGGTTGGAGTCCCGCGCTGTGTTCCTCGTGTAGCTGGCCCAGGTTGGAGTCCCGGGCCGTGTTCCCCGTGAAGCTGGCCCAGGTTGGAGTCCCGGGCCGTGTTCCTCGTGCAGCTGGCCCAGGTTGGCGTCCCGGGCCATGTTCCTCATGCAGCCAGCCCAGATTGGAGTCCCGGCCCGTGTTCCTCGTGCAGCCAGCCTAGATTGGAGTCCTAGCCTGTGTTCCTCGTGAAGCTGGCCCAGGTTGAAGTCCCGGGCCGTGTTCCTTGTGCAGCTGGCCCAGGTTGGAGTCCCGGGCCGTGTTCCTCGAGCAGCCAGCCCAGGTTGGAGTCCCGGCCCGTGTTCCTCGTGCAGCTGACCCAGGTTGGAGTCTCGGGCCGTGTTCCTCGTGTAGCTGGCCCAGGTTGGAGTCTCGGGCCGTGTTCCTCGTGAAGCTGGCCCAGGTTGGAGTCCTAGCCTGTGTTCCTCATGCAGCTGGCCCAGGTTGGAGTCCCGGGGCATGTTCCTCGTGCAGCTGGCCCAGGTTGGAGTCCTAGCCTGTGTTCCTCATGAAGCTGGCCCAGGTTGGAGTCCCGCGCTGTGTTCCTTGTGTAGCTGGCCCAGGTTGGAGTCCCGGGCCGTGTTCCTCGTGCAGCTGGCCCAGGTTGGCGTCCCGGGCCGTGTTCCTCGTGCAGCCAGCCTAGATTGGAGTCCTAGCCTGTGTTCCTCGTGAAGCTGGCCCAGGTTGAAGTCCCGGGCCGTGTTCCTTGTGCAGCTGGCCCAGGTTGGAGTGCCTGACTGTGTTCCTCGTGCAGCTGGCCCAGGTTGGAGTCCTAGCCTGTGTTCCTTGTGAAGCTGGCCCAGGTTGGAGTCCCGGGCGTGTTCCTCGTGAAGCTGGCCCAGGTTGGAGTCCAGGGCCATGTTCCTCGTGAAGCTGGCCCAGGTTGGAGTCCCGGACGTGTTCCTCTTGAAGCTGGCCCAGGTTGGAGTCCCGGGCCGTGTTCTTCGAGCTGCTGGCCCAGGTTGGAGTCCCGGGCGTGTTCCTCTTGAAGCTGGCCCAGGTTGGAGTCCCGGGCCGTGTTCCTCGTGCAGCTGGCCCAGGTTGGAGTCCCGGGCCGTGTTCTTCGAGCTGCTGGCCCAGGTTGGAGTCCCGGGCGTGTTCCTCTTGAAGCTGGCCCAGGTTGGAGTCCCGGGCCATGTTCCTCGTGCAGCCAGCCCAGGTTGGAGTTCTGGCCTGTGTTCCTTGTGCAGCTGGCCCAGGTTGGAGTCCCGGGCCGTGTTCCTCGTACAGCCGACCCAGGTTGAAGTCCCGGGCCGTGTTCCTCGTGCAGCTGGCCCAAGTTGGAGTCCCGGGCCGTGTTCCTCGTACAGCCGACCCAGGTTGGAGTCCCGGGCCGTGTTCCTCGTGCAGCCAGCCCAAGTTGGAGTTCTGGCCTGTGTTCCTCGTGCAGCTGGCCCAGGTTGGAGTCCCGGGCCGTGTTCCTCGTGTAGCTGACCCAGGTTGGAGTCCCGGGCCGGGTTTTTTGTGCAGCTGGCCCAGGTTGGAGTCCTGGGCCGTGTTCCTCGTGCAGCTGGCCCAGGTTGGAGTCCCGGGCCGTGTTCCTCGTGCAGCTGGCCCAGGTTGGAGTCCCGGGCCGTGTTCTTCGAGCTGCTGGCCCAGGTTGGAGTCCCGGGCGTGTTCCTCTTGAAGCTGGCCCAGGTTGGAGTCCCGGGCCATGTTCCTCGTGCAGCCAGCCCAGGTTGGAGTTCTGGCCTGTGTTCCTTGTGCAGCTGGCCCAGGTTGGAGTCCCGGGCCGTGTTCCTCGTACAGCCGACCCAGGTTGAAGTCCCGGGCCGTGTTCCTCGTGCAGCTGGCCCAAGTTGGAGTCCCGGGCCGTGTTCCTCGTACAGCCGACCCAGGTTGGAGTCCCGGGCCGTGTTCCTCGTGCAGCCAGCCCAAGTTGGAGTTCTGGCCTGTGTTCCTCGTGCAGCTGGCCCAGGTTGGAGTCCCGGGCCGTGTTCCTCGTGTAGCTGACCCAGGTTGGAGTCCCGGGCCGTGTTTTTTGTGCAGCTGGCCCAGGTTGGAGTCCTGGGCCGTGTTCCTCGTGCAGCTGGCCCAGGTTGGAGTCCTGGGCCGTGTTCCTCGTGCAGCTGGCCCAGGTTGGAGTCCCGCGCCGTGTTCCTCGTGCAGCTGGCCCAGTTTGGAGTCTCGGGCCGTGTGCCTCGTGCAGCTGGCCCAGGTTGGAGTCCCGCGCCGTGTTCCTCGTGCAGCTGGTCCAGGTTGGAGTTCCGCGCCGTGTTCCTCGTGCAGCTGGCCCAGGTTGGAGTCCCGGGCCGTGTTCCTCGTGCAGCTGGCCCAGGTTGGAGTCCCGCGCCATGTTCTTTGTGAAGCTGGCCCAGGTTGGAGTCCCGGGCCGTGTTCCTCGTGCAGCTGGCCCAGGTTGGAGTCCCGGGCCGTGTTCCTCGTGCAGCTGGTCCAGGTTGGAGTCCCGCGCCGTGTTCTTTGTGAAGCTGGCCCAGATTGGAGTCCCGGGCCGTGTTCCTCTTGCAGCTGGCCCAGGTTGGAGTCCCGGGCCGTATTCCTCGTGCAGCCAGCCCAGGTTGGAGTCCCGGGCCGTGTTCCTCGTGCAGCTGGCCCAGGTTGGAGTCCCGGGCCGTGTTCCTCGTGCAGCTGGCCCAGGTTGGAGTCCCGGGCCGTATTCCTCGTGCAGCCAGCCCAGGTTGGAGTCCCGGGCTGTGTTCCTCTTGCAGCTGGCCCAGGTTGGAGTCCTGCGCCGTGTGCCTCGTGCAGCTGGCCCAGGTTGGAGTCCCGGGCCGTGTGCCTGGTGAAGCTGGCCCAGGTTGGAGTCCCGGGCCGTGTTCCTCGTGCAGCTGGCCCAGGTTGGAGTCCCGGGCCGTGTTCCTCGTGCAGCTGGCCCAGGTTGGAGTCCATGCCTGCGTTCCTCGTGCAGCATACATAGTACTTGTGCAACTTTCTGATTGCTGAATTTCTTCACTCTCTCTTTCTGCATCAATTTTCTTTCTATTCTACTACCAACAAAGGCCCCAAAATCAAACGTCTGCAGTCCTTCACCTGATTTGAGTCAGAAGTGTCAGAAGACATTATTATGAGGTTCAGAAAGCAGTTTTAAAATTAAGGACATGTTGGGAAAATGTCCCATCCCCCATGAGAGGATAGCACAGGTTTCTGACACCTGCTGACATAATAAACAGGTAATGGATGGGAAATGCCAATTCCAAATGTGACCAGAATATCATCAACATTATTAAAAAACAATCTGCAAGTGACATTGTCAAAAGTCAGATATGAGGTTGCGATGTTGTGTTGGAAACCAGGGCTCTTACCGCAGTGGCCTTCTCATTTTCGTGCTGAAGCAGCAATGATGATGATGATGATGGTGAGGACGATAGCTGCAGCCACCAGGAGGTAACACTTCCTCTTCCTTATCTGCCTCTGTGGGGGGAAACAAGGTTAGCCTGCTCGTCTCTTTAATACAGACAAACAAAGAGGACTTTACTGGTTTTCTGCATTCATTTACCAAAAAACGTGATCGGATCTTTTTCTAAGTCAAAGTAACACACAGACATATCACTGTGTGTTTTTGAACACACCTGTTAAACATTCACAGTACTGGAAGGAAAAGAAAGTGAAGGAGCGTGTAGATTTGGGCTTTTTCTGCCTCAAACCAATCATCATCATGGAGGGAAAGTGAATTCCCAAGTGTCCCACATATTCTCCAGGATCATCTCTGGGTGTTTGTCCTGTTCAGTAAAAACTGGGTGATGCGACAGGACAACGAGCCTAAACATGGAAGTAAATACGCCACAGAACGAATTCAAAAAAGAAAACAAATCCACCTTTGATCAAATCTGAGTATTGATCTTATGTGGTCAAAATACCACTTTTCTTGTTAGGGCCCGAGCACTGACAGTGCGAAGGCCCTAATGTATCTGTAAGAGTTTTTTTTCTTTTTTTTTTTTTCCTTCTTCCGACGAAATGAGGGTCTTTTTTCCCCCTAAACGTGCCCCAAAAGTCACCAAATTTTGCACACAAGCCAGGCCTGGTGAAAAATTTGATGTTTAACAGTTTGCATTAATGGGCGTGGCCTAATGGCTCAACAGCGCCCCCTAGAAAACTTTGTGCCTGAAGCCCCACAATACGGTTTGACGTACATGCACGAAAATCGGTACACACCTGTATCATGTCGCAACTTAAAGAAAAGTCGCTTGGCGCCATGGCCCAAACTGAACAGGAAGTCGGCCATTTTGAATTTATCGTGTAATTTTGGCAAAATTTATGCCATTCCTTCGGCAGTTAATGCGGCCCGAACCGTAACGTGCACCCAGGTGTGTTATACATCAAAATGTGCGTCTCCATCCTGCGACGACACGCGTTACTTTTCTCAGTCAAAAGCGTTACCATGGCGACGATAGGTCCATATTTGATAGTCTCTACTTTCTGCCATAACTTTTGAATGGTTTGACATAAAGAGTCATGGGTGGTGTCATCGGACTCGGTTTTGAGTCCTTGAACATAATTGGTGCAAATTAGCCCCGCCCCTTCTTCTGCCATAACTTTTGAACGGGTTGTGATAAAAACATGTGGGTGGTGTCATCGGACTCGGTATTGAGTACTTGCCCTTCATTGGCCTGAATTAGCCCTGGCCCCTCTTCTGATTGGTCAATATTTGATAGTCCATATTTTTTGGCATTAGTCTTGAATGGTTTGACATAAAGACTTGTGGGTGGTGTCATTGGACTCGGTTTTGAGTCCTTGACCTTCATTGGCCGGAATTAGCCCCGCCCCTTCTTCTGATTGGTCGATATTTGATAGTTCCTACTCTCTGCCATAACTTTTGAATGGTTTGACATAGAGAGTCGTGGCTGGTGTCATCTGCTAAATGTCCAGGCCTGAAGAATCTACATCAAGTCATACAAGCTTCCACTGCAGCCTGAACGTGCACAAGGGTGGAGGGCCCGTTCATCGCTGCTTGTTTTGTTTTGCTTTTGTAATGCACATTCGGTCTGAGCTTTCGGACACACATAAATGATGGTGTCGGGCAAACTACTGTCAAATAAAGGAATACCCCACCGTAACTTCAAAAACAAGCAAGTGTTGTAGTATCACTATACATTGTTCAGGATTTTGAGGCTTTTTTTCTGTAAAGTGTCAGTAAAAGGTTTCATTACTTTTTTAAAGTCAGAAATTTCCTTTGGTGAAGTTGAGGTTTTAATTAGCGTGGAGGATTCATGATGACGTTTCAGCGTTCATCTGATGGGCTCCTTGTTATTCTTTTGACAGCCTAACTGACGTCAATGAGTTTACTGGAAGCAATGGACTGGAAGTGGTCGGACATGTCCCCCCCATTAGTAAAGCTGTCCCCCCCTAGAGTAATTTAAGACAGAATTAATAATCTTTGAACAATGCAGTAGTATTTATTGTAAGCAGTGCTCATTATAATCGTGCAATAAAGTGCTATACACATCTTTAATGATTTAGCCCCCCCCATTCCTAGAAATGGTTTAGTCCACACACACACACACACACACACACACACACACACACACACACACACACACACACACACACACACACACACACACACACACACACACCATTACTCAGCAACAGAGCCTGCCACCTGCACGAGTTACAATAACTACCATATTTTCGACTCTATAAGGTGCACCGCATGTTAAGGCGCACCTTCAATGAATGACGTATTTTAAAACATTTTCCATATATAAGGCGCACCACATTCTAAGGCGCTACAGTAGAGGCTGGGGTTACGTTCTGCATCTATTAGACCACGGGTCGGCAACCCGTACTAAATAAATCCAGGTCATTCCAGGGTCTTATACCACCCTGTTAGGCTTGAACTGGGGCTGGGGAGCTAAAACCCTTCAAAAATAACTGTTTTGCAGCTTCTTGCGTGTGCTGGCTGTAACTGTAACTCTGTAACTCCAGTGTAGTTAATTTAGCCTGGAGTGAGGAGACCCATCCAATATGGCGGTGGCGCTGGATTACGTTCCAGCATGTCATGAGGCGTCTACGTATATATGTCTATGGTTGTGAGACCTGTTGCGGCTCAATATTGATCCATATATAAGGCGCACCGGATTATAAGGCGCATGGTCAGCTTTTGAAAAAATTGAAGGCTTTTAGGTGCGCCTTATAGTGTGGAAAATACGGTACTGTTTTGTGGCATAGTTGTCAAAATGTTTGACAACACAATAAATATATATTATAGACATTTTTTGTGTTGGATTATTATTTAAGGTATTCCCTTTAGTTTTTACAAGAGGTAAAAGCTCCAAAATGCAATGGACTGTGGGGGAAGTTAGAACAGTGAACAGAGGTATTATGTCAGATATGATGTATTATTACCACCTTCCACCTAATACCATTGTTTTGTATTGCTGGGTGAATAAACAAGAACTTATATACAGGTAGGGTAAGGACTCATACAAGTATAAGTATGAGAGAGAGAAAGATTGCCTGATAATTAGTTTATTCATTAGCAGGTGGACTCAGCCAGTGAGAAAGGTCTTCTCTCTGCCTGTTGTGATGAAAATGTCAAATTGCGGTAAAAGATGTCGTATAAAAGGCAGGTTACAACTTTTATTCCTTGTTCCCCCCCTGGAATTATTCTCTAAAATTGTACTTATTGTCCCCCCCAACTATGAAATGGGATTTTGGCCCCTGGACTCAACCCAGTGACGCTTGGGATGGGTCTCATTGCATTGCATCATGGGAAAATCTAATGAAATCCACTGCAAAAGGAAAATAATGGCAGACCTTTACTTTTTAAATGACTAACCTGTTCTATTGGACATTTTTCTCAATGCCATTTTCAAAAGTATTTTCTGGGTGTTTTTTTTTAAATTATAAGTACACACTGCTTTCAGTGTAATTTTTAATTCATAATTTTAAAACCACATCCATTATAGAGGAATTCAAAGGCCACCTACATCAAGCGTTTATCAAAATGATCAAAGGCATTCATGTTCTTTTAATTTTAGCCTCTTAATTGAAGCTGGATTTTTTTTGTTTCATTTCTGTGTGACCGGGGATGTAATTTTGATTTCAAAAGAGTCCATCATTTCCTGCATGCGCCAGACGCGCTTCATTCATCCGTGTTGTTCATTTGTCGTAGCTGCCAAAGAGAAGAAATGTTGGCTTTTGCGGAGCCAAAGTGTTTGCAGGAAAGTGAGCGAGAATCCAGGGGTTTGGGGGTATTTGACTTTTTTTCTTTGGCTGCTTGTCTCCTCTGGGGGTGGCGATGTGTCGGAGCACAGAATCTATGTTGTTTTCAAATGCTTTTTCTGCATTTTCCTCCAGCCTGTTTCCTGCTACAAAGGCAGCGACAGCAGCGGCGTTTCGACCAGAGCCGAGGCTAGGAGTCTTTAAATCCTGACGTGCTTCAAAGCTCGGAGAGAGCAATTCATCTTCTTATCTAAGACTGGAAACAGGCTTTCTGTGTGGAGGAGCGAGGAGAGGAGGAGAGCGCAGAGGGAAAGAAAAATGCTGTCGAGTAATTTTCTGTTTAAACGTTCCACTCCACAACAATTTGCATAAGCAGCCCTGCGTTTGTGATAAGAAGATTGGTAATTTTCAAAGGCTCTGTGGGGATTGAGAATTAAAAGCCTTTCTCCACTATCTCCCCTCATGCAGCTGGCCACCACAGACTCCCCTGCTCCTTTCACCCATTTCCTCCCAAACTACGCCTTAGAAACTTTCTCTGCCTCTCCACACACTCTTACTGTCTTTTCCCTTCTCTTGCTCATCCCCCTGATGATGCTGCCATCATTTAAGAAGAACAAGAAAATAAAAAAGGTGGACAGGAACAAAAGAGGGCTTAACATAAGAAAAGGAGTGTTGCAGTATTTTAAAACACGAATTTCCCACATTGCACAGCAGGTTCAGAGGAAAGAAGATGATGCCCCTCTTATCATCAGAGACTTCATCATCCAGAGGATGTGAGGATGTGCCCTTCAGGCCCATGTCTGATGCAAGCCTGCAGGGAAACAACTGTCTACCCAAATATTTGGTTTAAACCCACATTTGTAGTCTGAGGCAATCCCTCAGCTCCTACAATGTAGGACATGATGCATATGAGTCAACAAAGACTGAAACGCTTTTACAAAGGTTTTAAGAACCATAGGTGATCTACTGGCCTGGAAAGCTCTAAATCACAAACTGTATTCTAAAAATGCTTATCCACACTAAATTAGGAGACTGTGAAGACTATAAGAGCACTATAAAACATGGAAAACATTAAACTTTCCAACAGATCCGCTGTAGCAAGAGTTATTTCGTTGTGTACTTATTATTTTAGGTCCAATAGCGAACCTGCAGAAACCCTGTAGGATTTCCAGTACTGGAGTTGAGGGGGGATGGCACCCCCCCCTGAAATAAAAATGGTCCAAATCATCCCCCCCTGAAATAAAAATGGTCCAAATCATCCCCCCCTGAAATAAAAATGGTCCAAATCATCCCCCCCTGAAATAAAAACGGTCCAAATCATCCCCCCTGTAAAACTGCCATCCCTCCTTTCCATCCCTTATGTCATTTCATCAATGAATGTGGTTTTACTGCTATTTCAACATTTAGAGTCATCACCAGAAAAATAACACCAGAAAAATAACTTATTTGACAATTTTCCCCTGTTTCAAGTCAATTTTCCCTTGAAATAAGTAGGAAAATCTGCCAGTGGGACAAGATTTATCTTCTCATTACAAGCAAAAAAATCTTGTTCCACTGGCAGATTTTCCTACTTATTTCAAGTGAAAATCTACTTGAAACAGGTGAAAATTGTTGTTTTTTCCAGTGATGAGTCTTGTTTTAAGTGTAATGAGATTTTTTTTACTAAAATGAGACATTTTAACTAGAAATAAGACAAATATTCTTGTTAAGATTGTGAGTTTTTGCAGTGATCCATTTTACTTATCCTGTGAAGGACAGAGTCATATTGATAAGTTCAGAAAAGTGTTTTTTATTGTTGTGTTTTGATGTATTTGATGTAAGCCCAGTGGATATTTAAAGCTTACAGAAGGCTGCATTTAACTGCTGCTATGTCATTCCTGCAGTATTTCTGCCCCCTGATGTTCTTTTTACAACTTGAGTACTGAGTATTTTCTAGTTCTTACTTTTCTCCCAAATATCAGGTGGTCAGCAAAAGCTGTAAAGGCTGACAGCTGTTATTCCAGTCAAACATGTCAAAAGGCAGATTTCGATTAGTGGGAGCCAGGGGTGAAACCCAGGAGTCTGTAAACTGAAACAGAGTCAACTTCCACCTCCTTCTTCTCAGCCTTGTGTGGACCCCAGCGGGATCTGAGCTAACACTACATACCAGTAGGTCATGATACTCCACCACTGTCCCAATGATCCACCAACTAGAAAAAGAAGAGCAAACCATAAAGCTCCAGATATACTTGCAGTTCAGACCACGTACGCGACCTACAGTTCTCACTGTGGCCGCGAGTGGCGCTGGTCCCGGTCTGATACCAGCTGGTCCCGGTCTGATACCAGCTGGTCCCAGTCAGATACCAGCTGGTCCCGGTCTGATATAGATATAGAACAAAACAGCTATAGAACAAAACTATAATAGTTAGTCTCAAACATAACTTGGTGGTAGATATGCTGCTATAGGCTTATGCTGCAGGGGGGCACCGACATTACCCGGGGGGCGGTGCCTCTCACCCTTCTTCTCCTCTCCTTTTCCCTGCCTCTCTTCTCCATTACCATTTTTATTTATTATAAATATCTCATAGCTATCTTTTTGTCCATCGTCCCTGTAGTTTCTTGTGCCGGCCCCCCTTTTTTCTCTTTTGTGCATGTTTGCAGGCCGGAGCTTCGGGAGCTGCGTTCTGGCCTGTGTTCCCGCACACCCCCCCCCCCACCCCCCCATCCCCGGTCATCCCGTTGCTGCTTCCACCTGCCTACGTGGATGTCTGCTGTTGCGGCTTCCGCCTGCCTGCACCCCAGCCCCTTGAAAACTTGTAGAAAACTTGTTTGTTGTTCTAATCTGTTACTGCTACTACCGCTACTACTAAATATTTAATCACTTTTCCAACTGTTGCTCTGCTTACTGCCCCCTATCGGTCACCGCCGGTACGACGCGCTCTCCTCGAGTACTACGCGAGCAACGCTGCGGTTGGTGGTGTACACGAACGGACGCAAGCACCAACAGCAAGTATATCTGGGGTCTAAGGAGGTCAACACAGAGGGTCAGATGGTTGCTGTGTTTGTTTACTGTTTGCATGCACAATGATGTTGGCGGTGAGCGACAAGAGACAAGTCTCCTGCCTACATTCCAAATCAACAACCTCGCAGCACTTTGTAAGGATGTAAGTACCTTTGTGTTTATGTGTACAGCCAACAACTGAGAATTTCAAATGTCTTTTGGTGTTGGACTTTAACTGCGGCTCTTGAAGACAACAATATGGAGGGTCTTCAGAACGGTTTGACTCTGTGCAGCCAGGACACGACTGTCCCAGCAATGAAATTTTGCTATGGATTTCATAAGAAGTACTGCTGTAGAAACATGGCCAGAATCTCAGGTGCCCAGTTTCTCGCAGTCGCCCTGCCTGGGACAGGTCCCAGTCAGTTCCCGCTGCTGCTTCCACCTGCCTGCTGTGTGCTGCTGACGTCCCCGACGTCTTCCATCCTTCCTTCCTTCCTTCCTTCTTTTTTCGCTTCATTCCTTCATTCCTTCCTTCCTTCCTTCCTTCCTTCCTTCCTTCCATCCTTCCTTTCCTCCCTTCCTTCCTTCCTTCCTTCCTTCCTTCCTTCCTTCCTTCCTTCCTTCCTTCCTTCCTTCCTTCCTTCCTTCCTTCCTTCCTTCCTTCCTTCCTTCCTTCATTCTTTTTTCCCTTTCTTCCTTCTTTCCTCCCTTCTTTCCTTCCTTCCTTCTTTTCTCCCCTCCTTCCTTCTTTTCTCCCTTCCTTCCTTTTCTTCCTTCCTTCTGTCCTCCCTTCTTTCCTTCCTTCCCTCTGTCCTCCCTTCTTCCCTTCCTCCTTCCTTGACCCGCAGACAGCACCAGGGTTAACACAGGCAAAATGAACCTTTTAATGATGGCAGAAAGACTCTCTTTACGTACTATATTCCATATATTTTGTTAAAGAAGATGGTTTTATAATCACATTATTATTACCCCTGGCTTTCTTTCAGTTCAAAGGTGGGAAAACTCCTGTGATCCACGTCGCCCAGTTGTCATTAAAAGTGCTGTGTCATCTCCAGACAGCAGTGATGAAAGAACTGGGATTAACAGTGTTATCAAGAGCACTATGAAACAGAGTGAAAGTTACAGGTGGGATCCTGGAGTCGTTCAGCCGTGACCCTGCTCGGACTGCTGCTGCTGGTTATTTGTGACTGAACAATATACATGTCACCTGTTGTATATGTTCTTTAACCCTTGTGCTGTCTGTATTTGGGTCAAGGAAGGAAGGAAGGAAGGAAGGAAGGAAGGAAGGAAGGAAGGAAGGAAGGAAGGAAGGAAGGAAGGAAGGAAGGAAGGGAGAAAAGGAAGGGAGAAAAGAAGGAAGGAAGGGAGAAAAGAAGGAAGGAAGGAAGGAAGGAAGGAAGGAAGGAAGGAAGGAAGGAAGGAAGGAAGGAAGGAAGGAAGGAGAGAGCAGGAGGAAAGAAGGAAGGAAGGGAGAAAAGAAGGAAGGAAGGAAAGACGGAAGGAAGGAAGGAAGGAAGGAAGGAAGGAAGGAAGGAAGGAAGGAAGGAAGGAAGGAAGGAAGGAAGGAAGGAAGGGAGAAAAGAAGGGAGGAAAGAAGGAAGGAAGGAGGGAAGGGAGAATAGAAGGAAGGAATGAAGGAAGGAAGGAGGGAAGGGAGAAAAGAAGGAAGGAATGAAGAGAGAAAAGAAGGAAGGGAGAAAAGAAGGAAGGAAGGAAGGAAGGAAGGAAGGAAGGAAGGAAGGAAGGAAGGAAGGAAGGAAGGAAGGAAGGAAGGAAGGGAAGGAAGGAAGGAAGGAAGGAAGGAAGGAAGGAAGGAAGGAAGGGAGAAAAGAGGAAGGAAGGAAGGGAGAAAAAAGGAAGGAAGGAGAGAGCAGGAGGAAAGAAGGAAGGAAGGAAGGAAGGAAGGAAGGAAGGAAGGAAGGAAGGAAGGAAGGAAGGAAGGAAGGAAGGAAGGAAGGAAGGAGGAAGGGAAGAAGGAAGGAAGGAAGGAAGGAGGAAGGGAAGAAGGAAGGAAGGAAGGGAAGAAGGAAGGAGAGAGCAGGAGGAAAGAAGGAAGGAGAATTATGTCATTTTGACCCGAAGACAGTACAAGGGTTAAAAGAGACATGTAAAAAACAAAGAAAGTTTCTTTGCTTGAACACATTTATCTAAATGTCTGAAGTGACAAATCAAACAAATGAACAGTAACAGAATCCTGTTCCTTTGTTGGACTGTCTAAGTCTGCAGACCTGGCTCTCCATGACCCGTTCAGATTAGCAGAGACTCCGATCAAACTGGATTTATCCAGCTCCTCCAGGGTCAAGCACGTTCTCCTTCAAACTCAGCCCTCCAACTCAACGTTGGACCCAGTAACAGTCAAGACTTGTTGATGCTTTGTTAAAGAACCCAGCCGTTAATAATTCACTCATCCCGGGCCGCCTCACACTTGGCTGGTAACTAAAGTTCTACAAATGCGCAATGGAGGTCACATCCTCGGAGCCAGCAGAGCAAAAACAAATGGGCAAAGAAAGCACAAATACAGGCGTGAGGTCATCAGGTTTCTGTTCTCCATCCCTACCCTGTCTCAATACTTTGTCCATTAAACTCACAAACGTAAAAAAAAAGGTCAAAAAAATCAAATATGACAAAGTGTGAACCATTTAAAGTAATGTAAAAATAAACCAACCAATGAAAGATTTCCTCCACATGAGACATCTGAAGATATATGCCTTTTCCATGTCTGCAACACACACGAGTAGTTTTTATGTCATTTTTGGCAACTTCAGGGTTATTCATCACCACGGGCGAGGTTCCTCTGAGGAGCAGTTTAACTGCATCACTGACCTCTGTCAGGGTGATGGGAACTCATTCCCCCGAGTCCTTCATCACTCCCGTCTACAAACTGCCTCATATTATGCCATTTCAAGAGTTTTTATTTTAAGCATGGCAGAGAAAGCGATGCTGCTGTTGTTGGCAGCAGCAGAAAACTCCATGAGCTGCTGTTTTGAACCCTGAAAGACTCAACATTCAGATATCGTCCAAGTCAGCACGAAAATGATCAGAAACAAGCTCCCAAAGTCAACACAGAAAAGCACCTTTACCCTACTACGTAAATGGAGAGCTGATACGGATGTAAAACAGAAACGATGGTAATAATCTCATCTTCAAACACTCAATCCTGAGTCAGCTGCTAATCCAGCTGGGTTGCCTTTAATGCCTGCAGGAATAAAAATAGCAGCCTTACTGCAGCAAAAACGTATACGATTTTCACGATTGTTCATGTCCAAGAAAAATGGAGAAAAAGGTCACAACCTACTTCTTGATCCATTTCAATTCAATTCAATTCAATTCAATTCAATTCAATTTTATTTATATAGCGTCTAATACAACAGATGTTGTCTCCAGACGCTTTCCAGAGATCCAGAACATAAACCCCCGAGCAATTATTACATAAACAATGGCAGGTAAAAACTCCCCTAGTGGGAGAAAAACCTCAAACCAAACATTGGCATGAAAAATTCCCCTTTAGGAGGGAAGAAACCTGGACCAGGACCTGGATCATAAGGGGGGACCCTCCTGCCGAAGGCCAGACTGGGGGGTCAGGGATGTCAACAGCACACAGCAGGCAGGTGGAAGCAGCAACGGGATGACCGGGTGTGGAGACCACAGGCAGGTGGAAGCAGCAGCAGGATGACCGGGGGTGGGGACCGCAGGCAGGTGGAAGCAGTAGCAGGATGACTGGGGTTGGGGGACCGCAGGCAGGTAGAAGCAGCAGCGGGATGACCGAGGGTGAGGACCGCAGGCAGGTGGAAGCAGCAGCGGGATGACTGGGGGTGGGGACCGCAGGCAGGTAGAAGCAGCAGCGGGATGACCGGGGGTGAGGACCGCAGGCAGGTGGAAGCAGCAGCGGGATGACCGGGGGTGGGGACTGCAGGCAGGTGGAAGCAGCAGCAGGATTACCGGGGGTGGGGGACCGCAGGCAGGTGGAAGCAGCAGCAGGATGACTGGGGGACCGCAGGCAGGTGGAAGCAGCAGCAGGATGACTGGGGGTGGGGGACCGCAGGCAGGTGGAAGCAGCAACGGGATGACCGGGGGTGGGGACAGCAGGCAGGTGGAAGCAGCAATGGGATGACCGGGGGTGGGGACCGCAGGCAGGTGGAAGCAGCAGCGGGATGACCGGGGGTGGGGACTGCAGGCCAGCATGCAGCTCCCGAAGCTCCGGCCCAATCAGCAAGCCCCAGGTTAGGTGCAGGGTCGGGGAAAGGTTGAGAAGGGGCAGGGCCAGGGAGAGGAGTCTTGAGGGACAGATCTCTCCCCCGCCTGACCGGGCTGTTACCCTGCCCCTCTCACTCCCACGCTGCAGGTTCCGGTGTTTTGCATTCAGAGATGCTCTTCACCACCAGCAGAGGATGCTGCACCATGTACAAAAGAGAAGAAGAAAAAAAAGAAAAGGGGGGGCCAGCACAAGAAACTACAGCGACGATGGACAAAATGATAGCTATGAGATTTTATTTATTTTTTATTTAGCCTTTATTTTACCAGGTCGGTCCCATTGAGACACAATGGTCTCTTTTACAAGGGAAGCCTGGCCAAGACAGCAGCTTTAAAACATTGAGTTTCAACAGTTAAAACAGACAGTACAGAATTACCTAAAACACCAAGTCAAACTTATATATATATATATATATATATATATAGAGAGAGAGAGAGAGATACTTATTATAAATAAAAATGGAAATGGAGAAGAGAGGAAGGGAAGAGGAGAAGAAAGGTGAGAGGCACCGCCCAGTGGATCATGTCGGTTCCATTCACTATTCCATCCATCCATCCATCCATCCATCCATCCATCCATCCATCCATCCATCCATCCATCCATCCATCCATCCATCCATCCATCCATCCATCCATCCATCCATCCATCCATCCATCTATCCATCCATCCATCCATCCATCCATCCATCAGCAGGTTGTTACAAGTCAGGTTTAGCTTCTTCAGTAACAGTGATGTTCTGGGAGAGTGAGTTACCCCCCATAAACAGTTCATATTATCCAAATTATTCTCCTCCATCTTTTCAAGAAACAAGCCAGCTAACAGACTAAGCAAAGCTTTGACTTCAGCTCTGCACCAACCACCAAAATATTCACACTAACAGTAAAAGTAAAGTTCCCAAAGAAAAGCTTTGAGGAAAACAGACTGTGAACATTAGACTTGTTTTTCTCATAACTTTACAATATTGCAGTTGCTTCTTGTGACTTTCCACAACTAGCAGGTATTTCAGAAACTCATTCTTCTCCTTGCAACTCTTCTGCTAGTCTAACTGAGCATTGTCATATAAACTAACTATCTAACACATCTTTTCCTCTTCTACAGCAGCAAAAACTACTCTCTTTGTGAAAAACTACTTACCTTGTGTGACATCAGAAATATCCTCATAATACAATCATGCAATGCAATGATAATAACCATAATATTATTTTGCCTTCATCACTTCTGGTTTGGAAAATTGGAAGTCCATAAAATAAATAATATTTACGGCGGAACTGCCTCACTTGTAATCGGCTTATATGTAATTTACATAAATCTCAGAGTCCCATGCAGCCATCCTGATTATGATATCTGAGGGTAGAACCAAGTAAACACAGACTTCATGGTCAATTGTGGCATCATGGGAAGAAGACCTGCAACTGCTGGCAGGAATGAAACAAAAACAATGATGTTCAGTGACTTTTGCTGGTTAAAAATCATAAAAAATAAAGCCTACCAACAATTTATCGGTACATGTCTGGTAAATTGGAATCTCCTGATGGAATAAAAGAACTGAAATGTAAACTCTAACACAACAGGACAGGAATACTGTCATTAAATTAAACTCCATATTAGCTGCTTTTCCACTACATTTAAGTACAAAACTTAAGTACAATGGAATGCATCAAAATATCAATTAAACTCAGCTGCTAAATGACTGTGTTTCCATTAAAGCAGCACAATGTAACGTTCAGCTTTTGTTGAGTTTGGCGGCTCCTTTGGACAAAAGCGGTAGTGCTTTACCAGAAAGAACTACATTTCCCATGATGCACCAGCGCGTACTGCCGGAAAACTCCTGTCCCCGTCGCTGCATTTGTTTTGATAGTGAATGAGATAAGACGGGACGGACTTTCAAAACTACTTTTCTGTTTTCAGCGGTCGTTTGCAGGATGGATAGTGAAGAGGTAATGTATCTATTTTTGGCTAAACAATATAATATGACGATGTTGAAAATCACCAAGTTCAACTTGGTTTTATTAGTGAAGTCTCCCCCGCCCCCCGTCCTGTTTCAGACAGATAATGCACCTCAAATTACAAACTCATACGCTAGTCCAACATACTTACTGACAAAATAAAAAAATACTTTATAACCTGTGAATAAGTGAATGTTTTGCAGACCAGCCCTGCACAATTTTACAGTTCTCAGGAAAAATACTAGAAATGTTCTATACATTTTTTTGCATTGCATTCTTTCCTCTAGTGCTGTAATTCTATTCAATTGTATTATTATTTTATAAAGCTTCCTCATTGCCAATTACACAATTTTATGATCACTATTATTCTATGTGTCTGTTGTTGATATTGTCAGTAATTTTAGAATTACCAAAACCCAAGACGAATGTGAAAACATTCTAATGTTGATTCTTATTGAACATAGAACTCTACATTTACATTTGTATCATAACAATTGTGTCTCTCTTGTCGGACATCCCTCCTCGTCTTTCAGCTCACGCCAGCGAGTGAACGCCGGGACAATGTTTATTCTTGTCCGGGCATTTAGCTTGTTACTCTCCCGCTTTCTTTTTTCGCCTCCTCTGATAAAACTTTTATTTTCTTGGGTTTTTCTGCTGCTTGGGCCATGACACCAGCTTCTGCTGAGCTCTGCGCTCCACGCCCCGCCCAGCTTTGTATCCACTACGAATGGGGAAGGAGGGGGAAGTGACGTATGCCGTAAAGCAGTCAAAGCCGTAAAAATGTGTAGTTTTTTAGTGTGGCAGGGTTCCTACCATGCTCCTCAAAGTTACATAGTACCAGTGAAGGAGATACAGACCCCTCAGACCATGACAGAGGTTCATTAAACCTGTTGGAAGTTGATGTTCCATCACAATGATGATGATGATGATGAAATATTAGATTTAGCTGGAAAAGTTACACAGTACTGCTTTAAAGGAGCATGAGGCTCCTTTTAAGAAATGAGACTCTCTAGCGCCACCCTTCACCACGACGGCCGTTGGGGGTACTGCAGCCAACAGTGAAGCCGGCACGGGAGAACGGGGAGAACGCACATGCAGCGTCATGTGACGTCACATCCACAGGACAGCGCGGGAAATTCCGGCCCAGAATTGCAGCACATTTTGCAGCACACAGCCTGTTCAAGGCAACGGAGAGATATACTAGAGGAAACATTCTTTTTGGTTTGGAACGCTTCATCTGACATTAATACTAGAAAACTTAAAACGTATACGGATTTTTTTCATAAATCTTGCCACAATCCGGCCTCAAGCTCCTTTAAGTCGTGCTTTTTCACAAAGTCAGCAGGAAGTTTGCCTCTTCTGCAATACGTCCTAAGTATGATGGTGATAGATGTTCCAAAATTCCACTTTGCCAAGTTAAACTTTTTTTGTCCAACAAGTCTAGCCGTCGTGGTTCTAATTAAAAAAAGGCATGGGCATCTGCAACGAAATGTTGCAAGGTAAGTCCCTTCTATGTGGAACTGGCCACGTTTGAGGGGTTTTGGGAAGGTCATTGTCCAGTTTTATTGAGGAGCAGATGATTCAAAACCTGTACATTTTGATGAGGTGTGTGAGGTTATAACTCCTCTAGTTGGCCAGCTGCATCACCACCAAGTGAGTTTTAGTATGTCATGTGATTTGAAGACACAAAAAAGTGTTTTCATTGCAGTTTTGTTAAATATTCCTTCTTTGAATGGCCAGAAAACCACTTCATGCATATAGGACTGTCTCAGAAAATTAGAATATTGTGATAAAGTCCTTTATTTTCTGTAATGCAAAATTGTCATACATTCTGGATTCATTACAAATCATCTGAAATATTGCAAGCCTTTTATTATTATTGCTGATCATGGCTTACAGCTTAAGAAAACTCAAATATCCTATCTCAAAAGATTAGAATATTCTGGGAATCTTAATCTTAAACTGTAAACCATAATCAGCAATATTAAAATAATAAAAGGCTTGCAATATTTCAGTTGATTTGTAATGAATCCAGAATGTATGACATTTTTGTTTTTTTAATTGCATTACAGAAAATAAAGAACTTCATCACAATATTCTAATTTTCTGAGACAATCCTGTATAAAAACCTTTTTATGATACATGGGAGTTTCGGTTCAGGGGATTTTTCTTTTTTATTTGGTATATTTTCACCAACCTTGGTGATATTTTCAATTAATTTAGATAATTAATGACTTTATGACTAGTTTATGACTTCAGCCATATACGAGTCTGTATTTGCTTATTTAATCCAGTATTCGCCTCGAGGCATCCATAAGGTCATATGAGAATGCTAAAGTTTTATGTAGGTCAAGGTTGGCTTTATTATCCCCAGGGGGCAATTGGTTTTGCAGCCAGCAGCAATGATAATCAATGATAACACAACAATAAACAGTTAATATGAAGGGAATAAATATGTAAAAAGTCACCCAACATAATGAAAATTAAAGCTGCAAGCAGCGATGAACGGGCCCTCCACCCTTGTGCAGGTTCAGGCTGCAGTGGAAGCTTGTATGACCTGCATGTAGATTCTTCAGGCCTGGACATTTAGTGGATGAAACCACCCATGACTCTCTATATCAAACCATTCAAAAGTTATGGCAGAAAGCAGAACTATCAAATATCGACCAATCAGATGAAGGGGCGGGGCTAATTTGCAGCAAATATGTTCAAGGACTCAAAACCGAGTCTGATGACACCACCCACGAGTCTTTATGTCAAACCATACAAATGTTATGGCAGAAAATCGGAACTATCACATATCGACCAATCAGAAGAAGGGGCGGGGCTAATTCAGGCCAATGAAGGTCAAGGATTCAATACTGAGTCCGATGACACCACCCACGAGTCTTTATGTCAAACCCTTCAAAAGTTATGGCAGAGAAAGGTTTTCTAGGGGGCACTGTTGAGCAATATTGCTACGTCAATGCAAACCATTAAATATCAAAATTTTTCACCAGGCCTGTCTTGCGTGCAAAATTTGGTGACTTTTGGGGCACGTTTAGGGGGAAAAAAGGGCCTCCTTTCGTCAGAAGAAAGAAAGAATAATACAAAATTCCTACAGATACAATGGGGCCTTCGCACTGTAAGTGCTCGGGTCCTAATAAGAATACAAATAATCATAATAATTATCTTGAACTAAGCGTGAAGTAAAATTAGGCACCCCCTCAGTGCTTCCATAGGAATCAAGGGGCTGATTGCTGTCTGCAAGTTGCTGCACAATTGACTTACGTACACAAGCCAAGAACCAGGAATGTGGAAATGAACTCATATTCACCTTTGATTAGAAATATTGGTTTCTGTTCTTTTTTCAACATGCTTGGCTCAGCTGTGGATGATTGGGGCACAGCCAAAAAAAATCTGGATAGCTTCAAACACTCTTATTTCCACTCAATATCCTTCAAATTGGAAAAAAAAAACGTACCCAGAGGGATGGAGAAAGACAGATTGAACAGGAGGCCAGTCTTGGTGTAAATCTGTCAAAGTTGGCCCATCCCCCGAGTCCAAGTCTATTAATCACTGACAGCTGGAACACTGTGATCAAGCTCTTCTTTCTTACTTTATTTGTCAAGAGGACAACAATTCATTGTGTAGGTTTCTGCTAGTAAATGAGATGGTTCAACTAATTTCACATTCATTTACAGGGCATTTCCTTTCAGCTGTCATCCCTCCTTCTAACACCGTTCTTTTCTTCATCACAGTAACCATCAGTGTTTGGTATTCACATTTAAACCTTAACCCTTGTGCTGTCTTCAGGTCAAGGAAGGAGGAAGAGAAGAAGGGAGGAAAGAAGGAAAGACGGAAGGACGGAAGGGAGAAAATAAGGAAGGAAAGAAGGAAGGAAGGAAGGAAGGAAGGAAGGAAGGAAGGAAGGAAGGAAGGAAGGAAGGAAGGAAGGAAAGGAAGGAAGGAAGGAAGGAAGGAAGGGAAGAAGGAAGAAGAGAGCAGGAGGAAAGAAGGAAGCAAGGCAAAAAAGAAGGAAGGAAGGAAGGAAGGAAGGAAGGAAGGAAGGAAGGAAGGAAGGAAGGAAGGAAGGAAGGAAGGAAGGAAGGAAGGAAGGAAGGAAGGAAAGAGGAAGGGAAGAAGGAAGGAGAGAGCAGGAGGAAAGAAGGAAGGAAGGGAAAAAAGAAGAAAGGAAGGAAAGAAGGAAGGAAGGGAGAAAACAAGGAAAGAAGGAAGGAAGGGAGAAAAGAGGAAGCGAAGAAGGAACGAAGGGAGAAACGAGGAAGGGAGAAGGAAGGAGAGAGCAGGAGGAAAGATGGAAGGAAGGGAGAAAAGAGGAAGGGAAGAAGGAAGGAGAGATCAGGAGGAAAGAAGGAACAGGATAATTAGGTCATTTTGACCCGAATACAGTACCAGGGTTGAGTTGGTGTTGCTTTGGCTCAGAATCATGAACTCTTAGCGAGAGATCATTCTCACATGAGAAGAATAATGAACTAGTAATATTAAGTAGTTTTTCTAAGTGGGTCCAGTTCTGTTCCCTGAACTGCTACAATATCTGTCTAACTGGTTATTATAAAAACCAGTTACACAACAATGAGCATCAGAATCCACCGTGATCCCCTGGGATGAGGTGATAAAACATCACAGTAACCAGATAAACTTGCAGGAGTGAGTAATCTTCTTCCAGATTAAGGCGTACACTTAAATGATGTTTTTATGTACAGTGTGTGGATTGAAGGGCAAAGAGAGAGACAATTAAACTCACTCTTAATTGACTGGAGTAGAAATGCATCAGTGCATGTAGATGACCCATGAAGGAATGTCCAGGAGCACAGCTGGAACCGTAAACTTGCTGTTCAGTGTTTGACCCCCCCCACACCCTCATTCATGGAGGTTATAAAAGAAGACTGATAGGTCCTGGTGCACATGCAAAACCTACTTTCTGTCCACATCGGTCTTAACCTTCAACGTCTTTAACAGCTGGATCGGACATGACATGATCAAATAGTGTTTTCTGAATTATTTATCACACACAATTCTCAACAATCTCTTCTACAATAACATATACACAGGATTTGGGATGTTCTTAGTCATCCAGGTAATTGTAATATTAAAATGCATTGTTTCAAGGCAGATGAGGTGGAGATAATTCCTGACATTTTTAATCCTTCAGAGCACTGTACAGTATTATACATGCAGCAACTTAAAACAAACCTGGAAAAACCTATTTTAGTCCTATGAAGACCATTTCCACCTTAAAAACACAATTCCAACATCATAAAACAACGAGAACACCACAGGAAACCATTCACAATGACCAGCAGATACATGCTACACACATTAATCTGTTACCACTCTAAAGTTGAGACTCCACAGATTATAATAGCATAAAAAATGTGAACAACTGTCTGCATTTTCCCTCCATGATGATGAGTGGCCCAGACCCCGAGGTAGCGAAGCGCACCTGAATCACGCTACGTCCTCCAACATGCGTTAGTGTTGGAATGATGTTTCATGTTGGTTAGATGTGTCCTTGTTCGGGTTGCGCCCTCTCTTCTCCACTATAGTTACGGTTGAGGTAGAGCATCGTGTTGACTGTTACACACACAGCTACACAGACATACACATCTGCTCACTCACCTACGTACTCACTCAGTTTTGGGGGACAGATAATCGCAGGAGCCTTGGTTTAATTTAGCCTCAGGGACCTGAAATGGTTGCTGCTTGTGTCTCTGCCTGTTTGTTTTTTCTCTTACAGATCTCAAAGGCTTGTGTGCTCGTTGTGCGCTTCCCTCTGTTTTTTGCGTTTTAGACTAACAGCGGAGGTCCTCGCACCCATCAGGACTGTTGGGAAGGGGGCATGGTCACTAGGCATTTTATGGTTGCTTAGCAACGCCTGTTCTGTGTCAGTTGTCAGCTGTCAGTTTCTGTTGTCAGTTGAGATTCCGTCGTGTGGAATAAAGTCCTGTTTACCAACCTCTGGAGTCTAGCCTCATCCTGCCACATTGGTGACCCCTTTTTTGAACATGTTCGAGGAAACAGAAGACATCTCGTCCTCATCTCATCAGCCTCCGCAGCCCGCAAGTTCCGCTGCGGCTTTGAGGCTGCCTGAGTTTTGGCAGGAGGACCCAGGCTCGTGGTTTGAGCATATCGAGGCGCTGTTCCATCTGCAGGGAATCACGGAAGATGATTCCCGGTATCATCTTGTCGTCGTCGCTTTGGGCCAACAGTCAACTCGGCGGCCCCTGCAGCTGCTTCGTGCGCCCCCGCGACGAGACAAGTACGCCGCGCTGATGCAGCTGCTACTCCGGAGCCTTTCCGCTTCAGAGATAGCGGACAGACTACTCTCCCTGCCGGGCTTGGGTGACAGGTCAGCGGTGGCTCTGATGGACCAGGTGCTTTTACTGCTGGGCCCGGACGATGGCGGATTCCTGTTTCCACATATTTTCCTGCGCCAACTGCCGCTGCCCGCCCGCGCAGCGCTGGCGAACTCCAGCTGCCTCGCAACGGGCGACTACCGCGGTATGGCTGAGGAAGCGGACCGAGTCCTGCTCGCTACCCGGAGTTTGGCCGTTCACCACGTTGCAACAAACCCCCAGCGATCGACGTCGGAGGACGCGGACCCAGCGGTGGTGGCTGCAGTGAATACCCGGAGACGACGCGGGACAGATCTGTTTTTCTTCCATCAATGTTTCGGCGCCGAGGCGAGACGCTGCGTCCCTCCGTGTCAGTTCAAGCCGCCGGGAAACCGGCGCTCAGTAGCAGCTGTGGGTGTCGGCGGTCAAGGTGAGCTGCTATTCATTGCAGACTCTGTGTCAGGGAAACATTTCCTGGTGGACTCTGGCCCCCAGCTGAACCTCCTATCGCCCGTCTAGATCCCTTTTTAATTCTCTCCTCAGCCACCAGGTTTATGAACATCTGCACCTCCGAGTTGGATCATGAAACAGACTTTTGCTGCCGTTGCTGGTCGAATAAAATAAACAAGAAACCGTCAGAGTCTCTTTCTCTGATTTCCTCCTCCTGACTCAGACGTCTGACTCCCAACCCCACGACCAATCGGTGGCCTGTAGTGTGATGATGTCAGATACAGATACAGCCCGACTCAGCCGCTTAGAACCTCGGCAGAATAGTTACAGAAAAAGTATCAACTCGGCACGCCTCCACCCGCCTCCACCCCTAGAGGAGAAGCGCAAAACCGAGGCGAGTCGAGTCGGGCTGAGCAGGTACTAGGGTAAAAGCGGCAAATGTCTTTCTTGATGTTACCACATTTGTTTTAGGCTGATGGCTCACCTCAGCTCACCCACTCTGTAGACAATAAAGTCCGTGTTCACGCCGTCTCCAGGATTGTTTCCATAGTGTTCTTCTTTTGGGATTTTTCCGACAATCCCAAGACTGCCATAATTTCCTCGCCTTGTATGTCTTCTCCCATCCATGTTGTGAAAAGTCCTTATGTGTGTACCCCCCTTTAGTTTGTGTATAAAACAGTTATTTCCAAAGGGTTCCTGTACTTTTTTTTGCCACTATATGTACTATGCTTTAACAGGGGTCTGAAACATAAAAAGGTGTGAAAACTTTCCTCTGGCACTCTGCATGAACTGGATAAAGCTCTACTGTTAGTCAGTGTTCGAGGTCCGAGCCTTTTCTGTCCATGCATCCTCCCCTCTCGCATTTTCCTCCGTTCAACTGCTCTGCTTCTGCAAAGACATAGGCTGTTTGGATTGGTGGAGAGCTAAATTGCTCAGACTGAGCTCCGTCATGGCTCAGCTCTCCCCGAGATAATGAAATCACAATTAATGGGAAAGCTGTTGCCATTCGCTCATTTGTTCGCTCGCAAGCGGAGCAGCGGTTGGGGCTGGTGTGTGGGGGGGGGGACAGAAATCACTACAGCGACGCTCAAGTTTGGAAAAGTGCCCAACACTTCTTTTAATAGCACATGCAAAAGTTTATTGGATGCTGCAAAGAAATGCAAAATGTTGGATGACCGAATAAACGGTTTCATTAAATAGCATGCTGAGATAATTGTCTTTGGGCGATTTGGTAAATAAATCAATAATGCCTGCTGACATGCAGACAGCTGCTGGGGAGAAACACTGAAACTCTCCTGTCAACTTTGTCCTCCTACAGGACGATGTTTTAGGATAATAATAATATAATTAGGGCCCGGGCACTTACAGTGCGAAGGCCCTATTGTATCTGTAGGAGTTATTGTTTCTTGTTTTTCTTCCGACAAAATGAGGGCCTTTTTGCCCATCTAAACATGCCCCAAAAGTCACCAAAATTTGCACCAAGTCAGGCCTGGCGAAAAATGTGATATTTAATGGTTTGCATTAATGGGCGTGGCCTAACGACTCAACAGCGCCCCCTAGAAAGCTTTGTGCCTCAAGCCCCACAATACGTTTGATGTACATGCACGAAAATCGGTACACACCTGTATCATGTCGCAACTTAAAGAAAAGTATCTTGGCGCCATGGCCCAAACCGAACAGGAAGTCGGCCATTTTCAATTAATCGTGTAATTTTGGCAAAATTTATGCGATTCCTTCTGCAGTTAATGCGGCCTGAACTGTCACGTGCACCCAGGTGTGTTATGACGATAGGCATTACTTTTCTCAGTCAAAAGCGTTACCGTGGCGACGATAGACGCCAAAAAGCGCACCCCCCCCTTCATCTGATTGGTCCATATTTGACAGTCCATACTTTCCGCCATAACTTTTGAATGGTTTGACATAAAGAGTCGTGGGTGGAGCAAGATGGATTTTTCTTTTTGATGTTATGAATTCTTCAATGATAACTGTCACCTCCATCAACTGCTAACATCCATCCATCCATCCATCCATCCATCCATCCATCCATCCATCCATCCATCCATCCATCCATCCATCCATCCATCCATCCATCCATCCATCCATCCATCCATCCATCCATCCATCTTCTTCCGCTTATCCGTTCCCGGGTCGCGGGGGCAGCAGTCTCAACACGGATGCCCAGACTTCCTTCACCCCAGACACTTCCTCCAGCTCTTCCTCCATCTCTTCCTCCATCTCTTCCTCCAGCTCTTCCTCCATCTCTTCCTCCATCTCTTCCTCCAGCTCTTCCTCCATCTCTTCCTCCAGCTCTTCCTCCATCTCTTCCTCCATCTCTTCCTCCAGCTCTTCCTCCATCTCTTCCTCCATCTCTTCCTCCATCTCTTCCTCCATCTCTTCCTCCATCTCTTCCTCCAGCTCTTCCTCCATCTCTTCCTCCATCTCTTCCTCCAGCTCTTCCTCCATCTCTTCCTCCAGCTCTTCCGAGGGGAGTCCAAGGCGTTCCCAGGCCAGCAGAGAGACATAGTCTCTCCAGCGTGTCCTGGGTCTTCCCCGGGGTCTCCTCCCGGAGGGACATGCCTGGAACACCTCCCTAGGGAGGAGGGACATGCCTGGAACACCTCCCTAGGGAGGAGGGACATGCCTGGAACACCTCCCTAGGGAGGCGTCCAGGAGGCATCCGGTACAGATACCCAAGCCACCTCAGCTGACTCCTCTCAATGTGAAGGAGCAGCGGCTCGACTCCGAGCTCCTCCCGGGTGACCGAACTCCTCACCCTATCTCTAAGGGAGCGTCCAGCCACCCTGCGGAGGAAACTCATCTCTAAGGGAGCGTCCAGCCACCCTGCGGAGGAAACTCATCTCTAAGGGAGCGTCCAGCCACCCTGGGGAGGAAACTCATCTCTAAGGGAGCGTCCAGCCACCCTGGGGAGGAAACTCATCTCTAAGGGAGCGTCCAGCCACCCTGGGGAGGAAACTCATCTCTAAGGGAGCGTCCAGCCACCCTGCGGAGGAAACTCATCTCTAAGGGAGCGTCCAGCCACCCTGCGGAGGAAACTCATCTCTAAGGGAGCGTCCAGCCACCCTGGGGAGGAAACTCATCTCTAAGGGAGCGTCCAGCCACCCTGCGGAGGAAACTCATCTCTAAGGGAGCGTCCAGCCACCCTGCGGAGGAAACTCATCTCGGCCGCTTGTATCCGCGATCGCGTCCTTTCGGTCACTACTCAAAGTTCATGACCATAGGTCAGGGTAGATGCGTAGATTGACCGGTAAATTGAGAGTTTCACCTTTCGACTCAGCTCCCTCTTCACCACGACGGTCCGGTACATCCACCGCACTGGACCGTCGTGGTGAAGAAGGAGCTGAGTCACCTCAATCAACTGCTAACATGAAAATTCTAATTAAGCAAAAGAAAACATAATCTTTGTGTAGTGATTGAATCTGTTTTTGATGGATTTGTACCTTTCACTCACAATAAGATGGATGTAAAATCACCGACACTCGAATTGTCAATATACCTTTTTCTTTTTTCCATGACGGTCAAAGGTAGAGAGCTTGGAAGCGGTGCAACGGTGACGATGTGTAACCGTGGTAACAGGGGGATAAACTTCGTTAACCCAGTGACTGCAGTCAATATATAATTTAGCATTGCTGGGGGGCGACGCAGCGCTGAGCAGCATGAAGCTCTGGCCGGCTAAGATAGTCCCCACATGAAATACATATATTTCCTTGAAAAGAAAGAGTGAAAACGGACCCTTGGGCTTCTCATAATGTGGCTCTCCAATATGTGCTGTGAAGTGAAAATTTTAACCACCCAAAAACCACTCACAACCGAAAAGACAATTTCTGTTAATATCCCGGCAACAGTTGTCACAAAATAATACATTTTACTCTCTAAGTCAATGCATGTCTTGGATAAAATTGTAAATTCATAACCATTATCTCAGTGGAAGAAAGAAACTCATGTAATACATATTATATATGTGCTTTGGTGTTTTATAAGACTCCAGGGATGCATTTTTGTCATTCCTGTCTTTTAATACAATTAATTTAACTCAAGGCAAAGGGGAATAAAAGTTTGACATGCAATTACATCATCTCTGTTTTGCGTGGGGGACGTGATGGGGCTGCGTGATGCAGCTAGCTGAGTGTGTGTGCTCGGCTGATTGAGCTGAGCTTCTCCAGAGTGCTTTACAATGCAAAGGCTCATTACGGCGACAAAACTAAAACAAACTGCACAGTAGGGTTCACTGGTTACCTGATACTGGTTGGCCTTGGCAAGCTCCTGGTTGGCTGACTCCACGTTGGATGACGCCGTCTGAATGTAATCTTCAATACTATCTGAGGAAACAAAGAACATTACGAGTCACTTTCCGTACAGTTTCACAGCTGTGCACGACAGCAACACATCACACTCTGATTTCACGCTTTAATAAATGTGCAAATCACCACAACACAAAAGGATACCAATAAATTCAGTCATTAAAAAAACTAAACAAAACTGGAATTTATAAATAAGCGCACACACTGATACAAATATTGTGCTTGATCTACTTAAAAAAAATAAGTAAACTTTTTGCATGAGATTATTATGTAGATCAAGAAAGACTAGTCTTTGTATAAACTACTTCATTTTTTGTATGTAAATAATACATTTTGCAAGTACAGTCAACTTAATTGTGTTAAGTTTACTTTATTTATCAAAATTAAGTTGACTTTACTTGCAAATGAATTTTGTACATACTAAAAATTAAGTAGTTTATACAAAGACTAGTCTTTCTTGAGCTGCATAAAAATCTCATGCAAAAAATTTGCCTTCATTTTTTTAAAGTAGATCAAGGGAGATATTTTTTACTGTAGTTGTTCTACTTAAACACATATACGGAGTATTAGGGCCATGCAGGAGAAAAATATTTGAGAGGGGAAGATTATTTTTTTTATTGTGTACTTCGAGAAAAAAGTCGAAATGTCGAGATTAATGTTGAAATACAATTTCAAGAATAAAGTTGAAATTTCGTGAATAAAGTCGGAGTTTCGAGAATAAAGTTGAAATACAATTTCGTGAATAAAGTCAAAATTTCGTGAATAAAGTCGAAATTTCGAGAAAAAAGTCGAAATGTCAGGATTAATGTTGAAATAGAATTTCAAGAATAAAGCCGCAATTTCGTGAACAAAGTCGGGACTTCGAGAATAAAGTTGAAATACATTTCAACTTCTTTCTCGAAATTAGACTTCAACATTATTCTCGACATTTCGACTTTTTTCTCGAAGTGCATAATGAAAAAAAAACCTTCCTCCTCCAAGATATTATTTTTATTTTTTTCCTGTCTGGCTCTAATAGTCTTCCGTACAAATAAAACATGTTTCATCTAAACGTTGGATAGATTAAAATTGTTAAAGGAAAGGTAAATAGAACAAGATCATTGCTTGTTGTTTGTGTGTAAATGTAAAGATTACTGGGATTACAGAAATACTGTTGGTTAAGGAAAAAATGCACAATGTCTTGTTTTTTGAACAAATGCAGATTAAGTTCAAAACTAGATGTATTCATGTAAAGCAACAAACTTCATTTTTAATTGTTAATATCACAGATTTAAATATGTTATATTTACATGCGCTTAGATTTATTTTTTTCAGTGCAAGGATGCTGTGAAAGTCAACTTTCTTTAGTCTTTCCCTGAAAAACTGCAAAAGAACTGAATGTCTTCAGGACTAAATGCACAGTCATCACAGATAAGGGATTTACTTTTTGTCCCCCATTGTTAAACCTTTTCTCGAGAAGTTATGTCTCTATTAACCAAACTATCTATCTATCTTCTATTACTTCTAGGAGCAACATAAACGCCTTCTGGATTACATTCCAGAGCAATTACCTTCATCAGAGTCAGCAGGTGGGGGGGACGGGCGTAAAAGCATCTAAACTAGAAATGAGTTGCAATTATATACCAACAAACATGTTTGCTCTTGCAATTTAGTTGTATAGGGACATCAATTTTAGGAGACAAGATAACAGGCAGTTGTACTGTCGATTATAATGAGATAATTTCTCTAGCTGTCAGTGTTAAACTGCCTGAGTATCTGCAAACCCTGTTCCACGCGGATGTTAATCATCAGCTATGTCTGCAACCTAAAGGTAAACCCTTTTAGAGAGGTTTGTGTTTAGCTCTAGGCCTAGTCATCAGTCACATGTCTATACTCGTTTAATCCAATGCCGGGTTACCAGGGTCTGCTGGACCCCATCGAGGAATGGGTGATATTTTACCGTTCACGATAAACCGTCAAAAACGATAAATTCCCGTTGGTGACGTTTTTGTGTAAAGCTGATTTATGGATCAGCTTTATGGATTATTTATGGATCTGTGTTAAATAAAGGAAGGAAGGAAGGAAGGAAGGAAGGAAAGAAGGAAGGACAGAGAAACTTGTAACAGGCAATGCTATTAGAATACGAAGCAAACAGTTCATCTTGGGGAAAACATCTCCGTCGCAGGAGTCTAACTTCAATAATGGACGGGAAGTCATGTCCGCCGTCCACCTTCCGTATGATTAGTTGCCTAAAAACAGTCAATTCAAGGTCCTCTAAATCAAGTCCATAATGCCTGCTCGGCGCATGCAATATGTCCAGCTGGCAAAACGCGTCTGATACGGGCAGCAGGGAGGCCGCAGCCTTCATTATTCCATAAGAGTCACTCTGAAAACGGTTGGTCAATTCCATCAGCTGTCTGTCAGGGATCAGAATCCACAAGGACTGTAAATCAGAATTACTCCTGACCGGTGCACACCTGCCCACTGTAGAGGCCACGGGCCAGTCAGCAAACTTTGTGGCTATGTGTGTGTGTGTGTGTGTGTGTGTGTGTGTGTGTATGCGTGTGTGTGTGTGCGTGTGTGTGTGTGTGTGTGTGTGTGTGTGTGCGTGTGTGTGTGTGTTTGTGTGTGTGTGTGTGTGTGTGTGTGTGTATATGTCTGTGTGGCTATGTGTGTGTTTGTGTTTGTGTGTGTATATGTCTGTGTGGCTGTGGATGTGTGTGTGTGTGTGTGTGTGTGTGTGTGTGTGTGTATGTGTGTGTGTGTGTGTGTATGTCTGTGTGGCTATGTGTGTGTTTGTGTTTGTGTGTGTATGTGTGTGTATATGTCTGTGTGTGTGTGTGGCTGTATGTGTGTGTGTGTGTGTGTGTGTGTGTGTGTGTGTGTGTGTGTGTGTGTGTGTGTGTGAGCATGTATATGTATGTGTGGCTATGTGTGTGTGTGTGTGTATGCATATGTGTGGCTATGTGTGTGTGTGTGTGTATGTATGCATGTATGAACATATGTATATGTGTGTGTGTACGTGTGTGTATATATCTATGTGGCTACGTGTATGTATGCGTGTGGGTATGTGTGTGTGTTTGTGTGTGTGTGTGTGTGTGTGTGTGTGTGTGTGTGTGTGTGTGTGTGTGTGTGTGTGTGTAATAATCCTATCAAAGCTCCACCTGAAGTGTATCTATAGTGGAGCAGGCAGCTTTCTGTTTCGTGCGCCTGCTACATCCCAGTTCTGCACATCATTTTTCTTCATGATGTCATCAGTTAGTCTGATTATTTTCTCGAATTGAGTTATTCCTCAAAGTAGCAAAAGTTTCTTTGAGGCCCTCAATCATGTGGATGCAGTCAGTCATTGACACAGATGGGGACTGTAGGCTTTTTGTCGCAAAATCACTTGCACTGAACAGCTTAGAAAATGCAACAAGAAGAAATATGAATCTTTTGGTCTGTACTTGTTGCAGGAGAGACTGAGCCCTCCGCAAACGCACTCAGTGTTTCTAATATGACATCATACAATGTTAAAACTCGGCTCACAGACTCTGATTTTGAACTCCACCTAATATCTGTGGAGCACAAGCTCCAGGCGCGGCCCGTCGGGATGAAGCTCTTCTTGGATTTGCAGAAATCGCGCGTGTCTGTTGGCTCCGGTCATGAAATGATGCAGTGAATTCACAACATCAAAAAAAGGGGCCACAGTGGGAGACACTTTTGAAGCTGTCGAAAGAACCAGATTTAGCCGGTGGGAGTGGCAGTTACATACACTAGGGGTGTAACAATATATCGTGCCACGAAATTTTGCGATACAAAAACGTCACGAAACGTGTCGTGGAGGTGACAAACTGTATCACGATATTGGATTATTAGTGACACGGCCCCCGGCCAGAGGCACGACTCCTCCAAAGCTATGCAATAGCAAGGAGGAGTACTATTGTTATTCTGCGGGTTTATTATTCCTCTTCCGGACAGATTTCGGTTCGCTACTCCTCCTAGAGCTTTGAGAAAACGCGAAAAGTAAAAACGTAGAAACGTGCGTCTTAATCGGGAATCGTGTGCTATGACTTTTATAAGCAATTGGCGTGCACGTTTTTGCGCAACGTGCACAAACGTGCGCGCTAAAACCCATCCGGAATGCATTGGGAGAAGTTTGGGGCCTCACCACTCGCACACCGTTACTCGAAAAATTCTGAACCAAATTAGAAAGTTGTAGGCCCTGAATTTAACTACAGTCCTGTGGATTTTCAGAGCGATGGCATAAATAGTTTTTGCACGAAGTGCAAAAACATTTCCAAATTTCACAAACTAATGGGGAGATTTTCCCATGTAAGTGAATGGGGCAGCATTTCACACTGTGGCTGGAAGGAGGTTGGAAAAACTCAAAATTCACCTTTTTTCTGAGTCACGTATCTTTGTCATACTTGCACGTAGAAACGTCATTCAAACTTCAAAACGGAGGAAAACTTCTCTTCTCTCTCTGAACCTGGAACAGTTTTTTCCTCAAATGTACACTTTTCAAGATATGAGCGCTCAAGCGAGGACTGGAAATCACTTTTTTTCAAATCTAGAGCACAGGAGTCAGTTCGCTAGAGTGTAGTTAGACTGAAAAAAAAACATGATTTCTTATTTGTAACTCGAGGTCACAGCCAAACCGTAAAAGGTAGACAGATAATTTTTGGTCAGAATATAGACATAGGTGTTGTGATTCATAAAATGTGACTTTGACAGGCGTGGTGTGTACAAAATTTTAACGGGGGGCCCAACAGACACGCCAATTCCTGTCTCTCTCTCCATTGAGTCCCATGTTAAATTAAGTTTTCTTCAAAAAAATCTCATTTTTGTTTTCGAATTGCCGTTACTAACACATTTTAAGAAATATCTGTATGAAAATAACATTTAGAGAATCTGCTAGGTTATCTGTTTCTCAAAATGTTTTCATTTTTCTGCTAAGAGCTACGGTTTGATGACAAAGTGGAGTGATTTGAGGTTTGTCACAACCGAAAATATAGCTGAGTCATTACCTCTGTATATATAGTAGTAAGCTTCTGAAGTTTCTAGAAGCTTCTCTGTTCTGATGACTCATCCCCCCCGCAGGCTTCTGGGTCATGTGACCCAGGACTGGTCGCATGACTCAGTCAGTACAGACTTAATATAATATAACCTGGAAAATGGAGAAATCTGAACCCTGACCTTCATCATCCTCTACCTTCACCATCATCTACCTTCATCATCCTCTACCTTCATCATCCTCTACCTTCATCATCCTCCTCTACCTTCATCATCCTCTACCTTCATCATCCTCCTCTACCTTCATCATCCTCTACCTTCATCATCCTCTACCTTCATCATCCTCTACCTTCATCATCCTCTACCTTCACCATCCTCTACCTTCATCATCCTCTACCTTCATCATCCTCCTCTACCTTCATCATCCTCCTCTACCTTCATCATCCTCTACCTTCATCATCCTCCTCTACCTTCATCATCCTCTACCTTCATCATCCTCCTCTACCTTCATCATCCTCTACCTTCATCATCCTCTACCTTCATCATCCTCTACCTTCATCATCCTCCTCTACCTTCATCCTCCTCTACCTTCATCATCCTCTACCTTCATCATCCTCCTCTACCTTCATCATCCTCCTCTACCTTCATCATCCTCTACCTTCATCATCCTCCTCTACCTTCATCATCCTCTACCTTCATCATCCTCCTCTACCTTCATCATCCTCTACCTTCATCATCCTCTACCTTCATCATCCTCTACCTTCATCCTCCTCTACCTTCATCATCCCTCCCTCCATCCATCCATCCATCATCCCTCCATCCATCCATCATTCATCCATCATCCATCCATCCATCATCCCTCCATCCATCCATCATCCCTCCATCCATCCATCATCCATCCATCCATCATCCCTCCATCCATCCATCATCCATCCATCATCCACCCATCATCCATCCATCCCTCCATCCATCTATCATCCATCCATCCATCATCCATCCATCATCCACCCATCATCCATCCATCCCTCCATCCATCCATCATCCATCATTCATCCATCCATCATCCATCCATCCATCATCCATCCATCCATCATCCATCCATCATCCATCCATCCATCCATCATCCATCCATCCATCCATCCATCATCCATCCATCCATCATCCATCCATCATCCATCCATCCATCCATCATCCACCCATCATCCATCCATCCCTCCATCCATCCATCCATCCATCCATCATCCATCCATCATCCATCCATCCATCATCCATCCATCCATCATCCATCCATCATCCATCCATCCATCATCCATCCATCCATCATCCATCCATCATCCATCCATCCATCATCCATCCATCCATCATCCATCATCCCTCCATCCATCCCTCCATCCATCCATCATCCATCCATCATCCATCCCTCCAACCATCCATCCCTCCATCCATCCCTCCATCCTTCCATCATCCATCCATCCATCATCCATCCATCCATCCATCATCCATCCATCATCCCTCCATCCTTCCATCATCCATCCATCATCCATCCATCCATCCATCATCCATCCATCATCCATCCCTCCAACCATCCATCCCTCCATCCATCCCTCCATCCTTCCATCATCCATCCATCCATCATCCATCCATCCATCCATCATCCATCCATCATCCCTCCATCCTTCCATCATCCATCCATCATCCATCCATCCATCCATCATCCATCCATCATCCATCCATCCATCATCCCTCCATCCATCCCTCCATCCATCCATCATCCATCCATCCATCATCCATCCAGCATCCATCCTTCCATCATCCATCCATCCATCCATCCCTCCATCCATCCATCATCCATCCATCATCCATCCAGCATCCATCCTTCCATCATCCATCCATCCATCCATCCATCCATCCATCCATCCATCCATCCATCCATCCATCCATCCATCCATCCATCCATCCATCCATCCATCCATCCATCATCCATCCATCCATCCATCCATCCATCATCCCTCCATCCATCCATCCATCATCCATCCATCCATCCATCCATCCATCCATCCATCCATCCATCCATCCATCCATCCATCCATCCATCCATCCATCCATCCATCCATCCATCCATCCATCCATCATCCATCCATCCATCCATCCATCCATCCATCATCCATCCATCCATCATCCATCCATCATCTAGAACCAGAACCAGAACCAGAACCAGACCAGAACCAGAACCAGACTAGAACCAGACTAGAACGAAAATCTAGCTGACTCATTCCAATACAGTATATACAGCATAATACAGTATACACTTCCGGGTCACATGACCCAGTCAATGCATATTAGCCCCGCCCCTTCTTCTGATTGGCTGATACGTTAAAGTCCAATATCTTTTGAATGGTTTGACATACAGAGACATGGGTGATGTCATATTACTCAGTATCAGGTCCTTGACCTCTATTGGTGCAAATTAGCCCCGCCCCTTCTTCTGATTGGCTGATACGTTAAAGTCCAATATCTTTTGAATGGTTTGACATACAGAGACATGGGTGGTGTCAAATGACTAAGTATGGAGTCCCTGACCCTCATTGGTGCAAACTAGCCACGCCCCTTCTTCTGATTGGCTGATACGTTAAAGTCCAATATCTTTTGAATGGTTTGACATACAGAGACATGGGTGGTGTCAAATGACTAAGTATCGAGTCCCTGACCCTCATTGGTGCAAATTAGCCCCGCCCCTTCTTCTGATTGGCTGATACGTTAAAGTCCAATATCTTTTGAATGGTTTGACATAGAGAGTCATGGGTGGTGTCATTGGACTTGGTATTGAGTCCTTCACCTTTATTGCTTGTAAAATGTACACAAATTTGCAGCAGCCCGCCGTGGCACTCTCAAAATTTCTGCAAGAAATTGTCTAGTTTTTATTTGTAACTCGAGCTCACGGGCAAACCGTAAAAGCTAGAAAGATAATTTTTGGTCAGAATTTAGACATAGATGTTGAGATTCATAAAATGTGACTTTGACAGGCGTGGTGTGCACACAATTTTAACGGGGGGCCCAACAGACACGCCAAATCCTGTCTCGCTCTCCATTGAGTCCCATGTTAAATGAAGTTTTCTTCAAAAAAATCTCATTTTTGTTTTCGAATTGCCGTTACTAACACATTTTAAGGAATATCTGAATGAAAATAAGATTGACAGAATGTTCTGGGTTCTCCGTCTCTCACGATGTTTTCATTTTTCTGCTAAGAGCTACGGTTTGACCGCAAAGTGGAGTGATTTGAGGTTTGTCACAACCGAAAATCTAGCTGTCATTCCCGCTCCCTCTGTATCAGGTTCTTGTTGCCCCTAACAACCAGAGCACAGCTGTGCTGATTAGACTGACCCAGACCTTGTCACATGACACAGTCATTACAGACTTCATGTAATATAACCTGGAAAATGGAGGAATCTGAACCCTGACCTTTTGACCTTACATGATCCCCAGTCCTGCTGGGGACAGGTTCATTGGATATATATGTATATTATTATTATTATACATATAAATATTTACATTTGTATATTATATATACAAATTAGCCCCGCCCCTTCTTGTGATTGGCCGATACGTTATAGTCCAATATCTTTTGAATGGTTTGACATACAGAGTAATGGGTGGTGTCAAATGACTAAGTATCGAGTCCCTGACCCTCATTGGTGCAAATTAGCCCCGCCCCTTCTTCTGATTGGCCGATACGTTATAGTCCAATATCTTTTGAATGGTTTGACATACAGAGACATGGGTGGTGTCAAATGACTAAGTATCGAGTCCCTGACCCTCATTGGTGCAAATTAGCCCCACCCCTTCTTCTGATTGGCTGATACGTTAAAGTCCAATATCTTTTGAATGGTTTGACATACAGAGACATGGGTGGTGTCAAATGACTAAGTATGGAGTCCCTGACCCTCATTGGTGCAAATTAGCCCCGCCCCTTCTTCTGATTGGCCGATACGTTATAGTCCAATATCTTTTGAATGGTTTGACATACAGAGACATGGGTGGTGTCAAATGACTAAGTATCGAGTCCCTGACCCTCATTGGTGCAAATTAGCCACGCCCCTTCTTCTGATTGGCTGATACGTTAAAGTCCAATATCTTTTGAATGGTTTGACATACAGAGACATGGGTGGTGTCAAATGACTAAGTATCGAGTCCCTGACCCTCATTGGTGCAAATTAGCCACGCCCCTTCTTCTGATTGGCTGATACGTTAAAGTCCAATATCTTTTGAATGGTTTGACATACAGAGACATGGGTGGTGTCAAATGACTAAGTATGGAGTCCCTGACCCTCATTGGTGCAAATTAGCCCCGCCCCTTCTTCTGATTGGCTGATACGTTAAAGTCCAATATCTTTTGAATGGTTTGACATACAGAGACATGGGTGGTGTCAAATGACTAAGTATCGAGTCCCTGACCCTCATTGGTGCAAATTAGCCACGCCCCTTCTTCTGATTGGCTGATACGTTAAAGTCCAATATCTTTTGAATGGTTTGACATAGAGAGTCATGGGTGGTGTCATTGGACTCGGTATTGAGTCCTTCACCTTTATTGCTTGTAAAATGTACACAAATTTGCAGCAGCCCGCCGTGGCACTCTCAAAATTTCTGCAAGAAATTGTCTAGTTAATATTAATCTATTGTGTATTTGTGCCGACCTGCAGACCAAAATCTTCCTCCTCAGGAGAAACTAGTCCCGTTTTGGTCCCGATCACGGGACTCTTGCAGGTTTTGAGCACTGAACTTTTACTTATGTAAGGCTGGTGTAGAGTTAAGCCTTACCTTATTAAATTAAACCTTTTTGGGGTGGTGAGTAGGATAAACACGGGGAAACTTCTGCTGAGTTCCAGTGTACTTTAATGTCCCTCAACAGTGTAGGATTTTAGAACATCAACACAGCACCTAGTGCCGTACTGTGGCGTATCACTCCGCCCAATCTAAACCAGACTAATCACTACAGATAAACTGACTAGTGTCATTATAGTCCCTGATTTACATCACCATATAAAGAATAGATTTATAAAATAATCAACCCTGAATTACCAAAATAACCTTCTTAACAGAAATAAACTTATACTTACTTACACTTATAAGGTGAGCATGAATTAATCTTTTTTATGATGTAAAGTTGTATGTATTTATTTACTTTTATTTATTTAAAGGAGCCGTCTGTAAGAAATGTCAAAAACTGGTACTGCAGTCACTTTCAAAATATTGTTGAGCGGCGTGTACCCTCCCCCTCCTCCCCCCGACAAGAGGTTGCCAGGTAGGCTGCAGAATGCAGCAGGAACGTAGGCTGCCATGGCTGCCATAATTAGAGCCGAGCTGGCAACCCGGATGCAGAAACAATACTGACTTGGTGATTGGGAGATAGGTGGAGGGTGGAGCTTCAGAAACAATACTGACTTGGTGATTGGGAGATAGGTGGAGGGTGGAGCTTCAGAAACAATACTGACTTGGTGATTGGGAGATAGGTGGAGGGTGGAGCTTCAGAAACAATACTGACTTGGTGATTGGGAGATAGGTGGAGGGTGGAGCTTCAGAAACAATACTGACTTGGTGATTGGGAGATAGGTGGAGGGTGGAGCTTCAGAAACAATACTGACTTGGTGATTGGGAGATAGGTGGAGGGTGGAGCTTCAGGCCAAAACAAAAAATGACAACATAAACATCAGTTGAGGGCTGCAACTCCTCTTTTTAAACTGGAATATCCTGGCTTGAGTGCTGTTGTCAGTGACATAAGTATTTGAGATGAACATGATTTTTAAATGTCTGTTGACATATCGGGGTCATTTTATGATTCGTTTTATTATTGCTCTTACATACAGCTCCTTTAATTTTAGTTGTTACATTTCTGGAAAAGAAAAAAGTCAAATCATACATGAGAGAAACTATTCAGTTTGTGGCAAAATATTTTTACTTGTATGAAACTGAAGATCATAATGCAAACCTGACATTTACTTTTAGTTCAGTTTGTGGAAAATGGTTGGCCTGGCTTTCTCTTTAAAACTTAAACAGTTATAAATCATTACAAACTGTAACAATATGGCAAATGCACAGCATTGTTTTGAATTTTGTGTCTTTCAAATAAAATAAATTTTTTTCCAGTCGTATGTTCCTCATTCAAGGTTGTTAAAAAAAATACTGCTATAATATCGTTATCGTGAGCTCAGTATCGTGTATCGTACCGTATCGTGAGATTAGTGTATCGTTACACCCCTAACATACACGGCATGAGGAAACTTTTTTTTTTGAGCTGCACTTGCACCCCGGCTTCCTCACAAAACTGCTGCTCCGTCAAAACTGAAACCCACACACAGTTCAGGATCCAGCTGCAGCGGTTCCAGCACTTCCAAGATCTTTTTAGTGATGCCAGAGGAGGTCATGTCATCTGTCGCGACAAATCCGACAGCTCTCTCTCTCAGGTTACCGTTATACACATACCTTAAGCAGACAGAAACGAGCTCTTTCTTTGAGAGCTCCTTATATTCATCAGCTAAAATGGCATAGTACGTGTCAGTCTGTGCATGCAGCTCCGCTTTGACTTTCGTCGGAGTAGTGATGCTGCAGTTTCAAGGAGGTCGTTCTGAATGTCAGGGCTCATCATTTTTGCGTTATTTGGAAGCTCATCAAAGCGTTTTTTTTTTTTATTTCAGGGTCATAGTCACAAATTAATTTGAACAACTGTAGAAAATGTCCTCTGTTCAGGCTTTCTGCGTCCTCCTTGTACGGAAGAGTATTACGGCCAAGCAAAATAAAAATTAAAATAATATTTTAGAGGAGGAAGATTTTTTTTTCATTATGCACTTTGAGAAAAAAGTCAAAATGTTGAGAAAAAAGTCGAAATGTTGAGAAAAAAGTCAAATTTTCGTGAATACATTCGAAATGTCGAGAAAAAAGTTGAAATGTTGAGAAAAAAGTCGAAATGTCGAGAACAAAGTCGAAATGTCGAGGAAAAAGTTGAAAAGCCGAGATTAATGTTGAAGCACAATTTTGAGAAAAAAGTCGAGAAAAAAGTCGGAATGTTGAGAAAAAAGTCAAAATTTCGTAAATAAAGTTGAAATGTTGAGAAAAAAGGCGAAATTTCGATTTTATTCACGAAATTTCAACTATATTCACAAAATTTCGACTTTTTTCTCGAAATTTTATTTCAACATTAATCTCGACATTTCAACTTTTTTCTTGACATTGCGACTTTTTTCTCGAAGTGCACAGTAAAAATAAATCTTCCACTCTTGCATGGCCCTAATACTCTTCCGTATCCTTGTGAGCACGCAGTGCAATGCCTTGTTTTGCACAAAACAGCAAAATATCGATGACAACTTTCACGTGTGCCTGGTTTCTTTCAATAGAGTCAATGAAACGCTCATGTTTATCTTTTGTAACATGATGTATGATGTCACAGTTTCCAACTCGTTTTATTTCCATGTAACCTTTGTGTCGGGCCACAGCAGAAGCATGAGCATTACTTGCTTCATGCTTTGCACAAAACTGACCTAGATGCCCCAGTCTCTCATTCCTGTTTTTCCGAATCTGTCCCCCTTGATATCTGTGCTAAAGTGGTGACAGGACTGGCAAAAAACGTATCCAGTTTGATGCTGTACTCTAACCAACTGTATTGGGCATACCATTTATCAGAAAAAGTCCTCTTTCCACTGAGAAATTGCGTGGCTTGGAAAGGTTGCAGTTTGGGCTGGCATGCAGGCTTGTAGCACTCAAATGTAATAATTTCCTGAAAATGTAATAACGCCCGAAAATGTAATAAAATCCAATAATGTAATAACTTCCCCAATAATGTAATAAAATATCCTGACTGATAATATCATTTTTACCGATAATGTAATACCTTATTACATTATTGGGAATTTATTACACTTTTTAACTTTTTTTTCCAAAACTGATAATGTAATACTTGACAAATAATGTAATATATATGTTCATTTTCAGTCCAGAGTTCTACATTTTGTGTTTTAAGTATCTAAGAATGTTATATACGGTGGATTTGAAACACCAGAATGACTATTGGGTTAAAATGCAGACTTTGAGTACCATGTAATAAATTCCCAATAACGTAATAAGGTATTACATTATCGGTAAAAATGTTATTACAATATCCGTCAGGATATTTTATTACATTATTGGGTTTTATTACATTTTCGATTGAAATTTTTGTACATTTTCAGGCGTTATGTGAAAATTACATTTTCAGGAAATTAATTCAATTCAATTCAATTTTATTTATATAGCGTCTAATACAACAGAGTTGTCTCTAGACGCTTTACAGAGACCCATACCCAGAACATGACCCCCGAGCAGTTATTACATAAACAATGGCAGGTAAAAACTCCCCTAGTGGGAGAAAAACCTTAAGTCAAACAGTGGCAAGGAAAAACTCCCCTTTAGGAGGGAAGAAACCTTGAGCAGGACCAGGCTCATCAGGGGGGACCCTCCTGCCGAGGGCCAAATTATTATATTATAGGGTGCTACAAGGCTCGTCCACTGTGGAGAGAGGGGTGTAATGGTAATGGTAACGGTAACGGTCAGGTTGGAAGTTGCCGCGCCTGCGAAACGTCGCCTGACGGGAGTTTTTAAATGCGAAAATAAGATTTTGTTATTGCGAATTATTTTGAACATCATGATTACATACTAATAGCCTAGATTTAGAATACAACATGTTAGTAAGACTATTACAAAAAAAGAAAAATGCATCAAATGTTTGGGTGTGCCAGCTGTCTCTGTGGGAGGCACTGGCCCCCCCTGGCACACCCGCGGCTACGCCACTGCACTGTACATTACATTTACGTGTATTGGGGTCAATGACGAATAAGGATTTCCAACAGGTCAATTTTAAAATAATAAAAAAAAAGAATATCTATTGCAGTATTTCAAACATTAAGAATGTTGTGTACACATAAATTCATATAAAAATTTTAAATTAAATGATTGCAGCTGGATCCTGAACTGTGTGTGGGTTTCAGTTTTGACGGAGCAGCAGTTTTGTGAGGAAGCCGGGGTGCAAGTGCAGCTCAAAAAAAAAAGTTTCCTCATGCCGTGTATGTTAGGGGTGTAACGATACACTAATCTCACGATACGGTACGATACACGATACTGAGCTCACGATAACGATACGATATTATAGCAGTATTTTTTTTAACAACCTTGAATGAGGAACATACGACTGGAAAAAAATTTATTTTATTTGAAAGACACAAAATTCAAAACAATGCTGTGCATTTGCCATGAGTTTTTTGTCAAGATGAATTGGCACTAGCCTTAAAAAAAAGGTCATGTGGTGCAACCATGATTCATATTAAAATAAATTAATTTCCTTTACTTCTTGACATCTTTTTTTTTATACAAAAAAAAAATGTAATGGTCGCGCCACATGATATTTCATAAAATGGACATCATCAGTCAAACTTTCTTTGTATATTATGATGGAAATATAAATACAAATGTGTTGCAATCTTACACACTACAAGACAGTTCAGAAATCATGCCAGATAGGGCAGAAGATTGATTTAAATACATTTAGAGTGATTTCAAAAAAAGTTTTCAGAATAAGAGTCGTGGTCGGACGTGCTAAACGTGCCCCTAAAGTCACCTAATTTTGCACGCAAGCCAGGCCTGACGAAAAAATTGATATTTCATGGTTTGCATTAATGGGCGTGGCCTAATGGCTCAACAGCGCCCCCTAGAAAACTTTGTGCCTCAAGCCCCACAATACGGTTTGACGTACATGCACGAAAATCGGTGCACACCTGTATCATGTCACAACTTAAAGAAAAGTCTCTTGGCGCCATGGCCGAAACCCAACAGGAAGTCGGCCATTTTGAATTAATCGTGTAATTTTGGCGCAATTTATGCCATTCCTTCGGCCCGAACCGTAACGTGCACCCAGGTGTGTTATACATCAAAATGTGCGTCTCGATGCTGCAACGATGTGCATTACTTTTCTCATTCAAAAGCGTTACCGTGGCAACGCTAGACACCAAAAAGCCCGACCCCCTTTCATCTGATTGGTCCATATCTGATAGTTCCTACTTTCTCCCATAACTTTTGAATGGTTTGATATAGAGAGTCGTGGGTGGTTTCATCCGCTAAATGTCCAGGCCTGAAGAATCTACATCAAGTCATACAAGCTTCCACTGCAGCCTGAACGTGCACAAGGGTGCGAGGGCCCATTCATCGCTGCTTACAGCTTTAATTATGTTAATTACCTTTTTGGGTAGCACTTGTCTTTGTTTGAACATATCTACAGAAGGTTTCAGAGTTACCAATCAGAAGTCCTTGTTCTCTGACTTCCAGACTTTGAATTCAGAAATGACCTGAAGATAAACTCAAAATAACACAAACATACTTTTTGTGGTTGTCTTTGCATTTTCTGTAATTATAAATGAATGCACGTAATGTTTGTCCTATTTTCATCAGAATTATGAACATAGGTTTTATGGACAACTTTAAAGTCCTGAGATTTGTTTCGGCCGGGAGTCTTGGTGACACACACACAACACTATTTAAAACAACCATTTAAAGCTGCTGCAACCGCCCAGACCCCTCGTTGTAGGTCGTCTATTTAATGAAGTTAATGAGCTCAGAGAGAGAAGGTGTTTAATAAGTAGGTGGTTCAGAACATTTGGTATTACCACATAATTACTGGCACAGATTTACAGCCAGCCAATGACGGTGGAAGTGCTGTTGATTGTTTTGTTTTAGTGAGAATAAAAAAGGCTTCAGCTGGTGGAGAGAGGTGAGTAAAGACCTGTGTTTAAGAGTGCAGTTTAACTGCAAATTAACTTTTAAATTTACAAAGAGGGGAAATGGAGTGAATTCGTTTTGATTGGCTTAATGCACGTACTTCATTAACGAGAAAGCAAACAGATGCAACTTTAGCAGTTAATTAGGGCCCGAGCAATGACAGAGCGAAGGCCCTATTGTATCTGTAGGAATTATTTTTCTCGTTTTTCTCATTTTTTTTTCCGACGAAAGGAGGGCCTTTTTTCCCCCTAAACGTGCCTCAAAAGTCACCAAATTTTGCACGCAAGCCAGGCCTAGCGAAAAATTTTATATTTAATGGTTTGCATTAATGAGCGTGGCCTAACGGCTCAACAGCGCCCCCTAGAAAACTTTGTGCCTCAAGCCCCACAATATGGTTTGACGTACATGCACGAAAAACGGTGGCGCCATGGCCGAAACCGAACAGGAAGTCAATCATTTTGAATTAATCGTGTAATTTTGGGGCAATTTATGCCATTTCTTCGGCCGCTATTTCGCCCAAACCGTAACGTGCACCCAGGTGTGTAATACATCAAAATGTGTGTCTCGATCCTGCCACGATGGGCATTACTTTTTTCTCAGTCAAAAGCGTTACCGTGGAGGTGCGGTCGACCTGGATGGCCGGCGGGGGAGCGTGGGTGCCTTCCAGGGCCGGCTCAGCCGGCCCTGGAAGGCCTGAGGGTCTGAGGGGGCAGGGGGTCCGGGGCGTTGGGGACACTGTCCCCCGTGCCCTGGTACTCCCCGCCTCACGGTTTTAATAACACTGTAGACACTGCACACTCAACATTGAATAAATACATTTAACAAGGATACTTAGTTCTGGAGGGGGGGATCATTGTCAGCATGATACCCTGACCTCCTCCTCCCTGTTTTTATTGCATTAGCCACATGCACTCAACACCAGGGTCCCACATCACCCGCGTTCCCTCGCCGGCCTGGGATAGGTGGGTCGAGGTGCCTGGCGGGGCTCGCCGTGCAGCCTGGGGTGCCTTCTGGCAGTGCTGGACCCCCCCGGGGAGGGGGAAACGGTGCTGGAAACCCCCGGGGAGGGGGAAACGCTGTGTGAATGAGCATCCTTGTCAGTGAGAATGCGGTATGAAAGGGTCCTGGAATTCTGGGTATTTCCCTAAAGCAGCAGGGGGAGGTGGCTGGGGAGAATGAGGCTGTGGCCTCTCTACTTAGGCCCCGTTTACACGGAGCAAAAACTGAGGCGTTTTCATGCGTTTTGGCCGTTCGTTTACACGAAAACGGAGCTCGAAGTCACCAAAAACCATCATTTCTGAAAACTCCGGCCAAAGTGGAGATTTTCAAAAACTCGTTCTCGTTTTCACGTTTGCGTCTAAACAGAAGAAAATGGACATTTAGGCTTCAGAACGTCACATTATGCAACAGAAACGTCACCAGCGTCATGTGTGCGACCTGTGTTTACAATTAGTTTGGCCACCGTCAATATTTTCTTGTATTTTACCTGTTTAATATTCTAAAGTCACACTTAAAAGTAACTCCACTTCTCTGTCACTCCAAACGAAAGACTCTCATTCCGTCTTGGAAGTAAAGCCTGAATTATGGTCCTGCGTTAAATCGACGCAGAGCCTACGGCGTAGGGTACGCAGCGATGCGCGCCGTACGGTGAGCGTCGCCGCGTACCCTACGCCGTAGGCTCTGCGTCGATTTGCTCTGCGATTTGCTCTGCGTTGGTGTATCGCGGAACCATAAATCAGCCTTAACTTGAAGTTACACGTGTCATTTGTTGATGTTTTTTCCACGATTCTGATTGGCTGGCATGACGTTAACAACGTATTTATGCGGATCTGTGTAAACAAAGAGATTTTGAAAACGATCTCGTGTAAACGATGGAATTTTTCAAAACGTAGAGGGGGAAATATCCGTTTTTGTAAATACCCGGCTATGTGGAAACGGGGCCTTAAGCTGCTGCTGCCCCGACCTGACATTGGATAAGCGGAAGTTAATGAATGGATGGATGTGTTTTTATCCTGAACATTTTGTTGTCTGCCTGCTCAGATGACCTCCTGACCACAGGAATTAATCTGGTGTTCATACGGCAGAAGGAATGAACTTACAAACATAAACCCATCCTTCTTCAGCCATTTTGTTTCTGTGTATTACCTGTTGCTTTGTCTGCACACGCCTCCACAGTACCATCACATAGTTTTCATATCTGCCACTACACCAGGAAGTCTTCACACAAAAGGTCATGGGCAAATTTTTGAGAAACCTTTTTTTTGAGAATAGCTCCATCATTGGCGTGAGTCAGAAATGGTCAGATTGGACCTCTGCTGTGGTGTAATGAGCTCTGCAGCCTTCCAGAGTCATCTCCTACCTCTCTGCTGGAAGGAGACACTGTGTTCCTTGACCTTCAATATCCAAGACCCCGTGTCCACAATCATGCAAACAAAGGCATTTGTGAAAGCCTTAGCAGTTTAATTTTATTACAGTGATGCAGCAAATATGATGAGGGCTAAGATGTACTTGTGTGTTTTTGTTAAAAAGAATATCATGCTCATGTGCCCTGAGAAACCTCGACAACAACAGGAAAATGAAAAACCTCTTAAAGCCCACCCCCCTTAAAACCTTGAAAACACTAGTTCCACTCAATTCAGCATTTTACTAATGCTAGTACATTTGAGGAGAAAACAGTAAAAGCATAGACGGAGTACCTGTCTTTCATGCATAATCAGCCTGCACTGGTCTCAGCCAGGCTCTAAAAGCTATTTAACATGAGAACTGCCAGCTTTCGATCCCCCCTACAGGCGCCATAGCCGTTTCTCACACCATCAGATATCTGTCCCTTGTTACGGTACAAAATTCAGTACTTGAAGTGGAAACATTTATGTAAACACTCCGTCTTCTTCATTTTGTGTCTGTGTGCATCTACATCTGTGCGGGTTACATCAGGACTAATTGTTTAAAGGGGACCTATTATGGCATTTAATGTATATTTTAAACAGGCCTTGAATGTCTTAAAAACAAGCTTTTGATAGTTTTTTCTACATAAATTAGAAATTCAGCCTCTGGGTCATGTCTTTATTTTTACTGTTTCTAACCTCCTTCTGCATGAGGGATTCTGAGGGGGCGGGGCTATGATAATGATGCTCTGTGCTGATTGGCTGCCTGAATGATGTGTAGCAGGGGAGGGAACAAAGCCTAGCTGGGCAGAAGAGCAGTCGGCTGCGTACACTATGAAACCGTGTCCCATGCCATGCGAGCGAGCTTCAGCGACAAAATTAATTCCATTGCTTTATTTTCTATTGGACTGTCCTAACTGGCTGCGAGTTTAACGGTTTCAGTGCGGACAGAGACTCGAGGCGATAGTCGGACGCTCGCATGCAGTTATGACACGGTGTAAACGATTCCCTGGGATCTTAAAGCCTGAATTACGGTTCTGCGTTAAATCGACGCGTACCCTACGCCGTAGGATCTGCGTTGGTGAAACGCGGAACCATAAATCAGCCTTTAGTTCCTTAGTTTAGTTCACACAGGAAGTTTAATTGAATTCTAAACAGGTACACCACAGTTCTTTACTCCAATTCCTCATCATTTCACAAGCAGCGATGAACGGGCCCTCGCGCGTGCAATTTGCACCAATTAAGGTCAAGAACTTAAAACTAAGTCCGATGACACCACCCACCACCCTCTTTATGTCAAACCATTCAAAAGTTATGGCAGAAAATAGGAACTATGAAATATCGATCAATCAGAAGAAGGGGCGGGGCTAATTCACAACAATTATGGTCAAGGGATTCAAAACCATGTCCGATGACACCACCCACTAGTCTTTATGTCAAACCATTCAAAAGTTATAGCAGAAAATAGGGACAACCAATCGGAAGAAGGGGCGGGGCTAATTCAGGCCAATGAAGGTCAAGGACTCAATACCGAGTCCAATGACACCACCCACGTGTCTTTATCACAACTAATTTAATTCAAAGTCGGAATGTTAACTCCATGTATACGGAGACATCAGATATTGCAGTCTGCACATGCTGGAGAATTTACTCTGGGGCTTCACGCGGAAGTGAAAGGAGACGGCGTGTGTTAAATATTTGTTTAAACACCTGTAAAAAAATCGCGAAAGAGATGGCAGAAGCTTCATCAGGACACCGGAGCAGATAAAAATAAAGTAGAAAAATGTACGGAAGGCGTACAAAACAACCGTCAACCGGAAGTGGCTCTTTGTTGAAATGGTTACCATGGTTACCATGGTTACAGCGCCACATAGCGTCACGGAGTCAGCCATGTTCTGGACATTTATCCGATTCTCTGAACAGCATGTAAACTCAGACAAGTGATTGGGTCTTCTGGATTTTTATCTGATACAATCAGAAATCCGATTTCTTTGCTACCTAAAAAACAGTAAGCCGTTCTCGAGCCAACTGAGAGATATCATCTCTCCTGGGTCTTCCCTCAGGGCCCCCTGTAATGGGATATTGTCTGAAATACCTCCCTAAAAAGGTGTCCTGACCAGATGTCCAAATCACCTCGACTTGCTCCTTTTGATGTGAGGAGCTCCTACTGGATGACTGTTTCGCATTTCTCAGGAACACAAGTCTGTACTTGAGGTTCTTGGGAGGTCCGCACTTGGCATATATGAGTTGGGAGAATGTACTTTGGAAGATGGAAGAATATCTCTCTTTCTGTAACTGAACATCGACATAGCATTTCTTGACGATGTCTGTTACATCCCCAGGCTGTTGCTGGGTCATTGGCCACGATTACATGATCTTTTTTAATCGGAATTAATTCCAAATTAAATAATTCAGAATTAAACTATTTTCCTTCCAGTTTACATGGAAATAGTAATTCCGAATTGAGGTTTACATGGAAAACACGTTTGATGGTCTTTCTCCAATTCCTCTCCAGGTCTGGGGGTTGGGAAGGTTCTGATTGGATAGGGGGGGGACCGGAAGTTAAACTACCGGAAGGAAAACTAACTTAGCCGCTACAACTTTGAAAAGCTCACAATTTTTATGTTTTCTACCATCTGTTCTTTTAATTATTTCTATTTATTAAATAAATGGTCTCTGCTCTTGACCAGCGTTTACTGCTGCTGCATCTTGAAACTTTGTTTGGAAAACCAGCCCAGCAGGAATATAAGGTCATGGAGACAGACGGGCGAGGGAACGAGCAGAAAGAAAGACCGGAATTAATTTAAAGAGGAATGAGTGTAGACATGATCACGGAATTATTATATTTGGATTTCAAATCGGAATAAACCAGCCACTTACTTCAGAATTAAGTTTAATTCGGATTGGCCATTTTCATTCGGAATTAGGTGTTTACATGGTCATTTTTACTCATTTTAAATCAGATTTAATTTTAATTCTGAATTAAAGAGGAATTAAACTTCCCATGTAAATGCAGCCACTCTTGATTCATGCCTGTCAGACCGGTCTCCCCCTCTCACACACAGGAACACGTATTGAGAAATGGCCCGTCTCTAAGGTTCAGCAGGGTCATGATCAAGTTCATGACTGAAGGTGAGGGCGGAAACTCCAACCCCTTGTTCCGAGCTTAGCACTTTAACCTGGAGCCAAGACTCGGGAGGAGGATGGAAAGGGGGTGCTTGGTCATCAGTCTTCCGTCCAGATGTTCACCCAACCATGACCTGGAACCTGAGCTTGTGATTCAATGAACTTTGATTTCCGACACTTTCCCTGAGCTCTGATGTCATGTCTCCCACTATCACAGCGTTACACACAACATATACATCATCCATGGAATTTATCTGGTTAAGCAGGGTCCTCAATTCAAACGGCACTTTAATGTCACACTCAGAACTCCTAGACAAGTATAGTATTCCTATACCACCAAAGGAATACCCTTTAGTTTTTGATGCTATACCTTCTGGTGTCATAATGCTTCTAACCCCTCGTTCACACTGAAAGCGTCACGGGCGTCCCGACGCCAGCATCTCGCCGCTTGGTGCAGTCACACTGAAAGCATCAGTGCCTGCAGCGGGGCGGGGGTGGGCGGGGCTAAAGCTGCGCTGCAGAACTGAAGGGAACAGTGGGAACAGCGTACACATCTTCAGTTTCCTATTTCACCATAGATCACACTTTGAGACGCCTTCTTTATATCTTAGCGTTATTTCCGCATAGATAAGAGTGAGTTTGATGCTCCTTAACAAGTTTGGTCCGCGGATCAACATCAACCGCCAGAGCCGTTTGTCCCGGTGAACCATAAATCCGCCTAGGCTGATTTATGGTTCCGCGTCACACCAACGCAGAGCCTACGGCATAGGGTACGCGGCGACGCACACCCTATGCCGGACCCTACGGCGTAGGCTCTGCGTTGGTGTGACGCAGAACCACAATTCCGGCTAAAAAGTAAACACAACATGCGCGCACGTACCCGTGCATGACAGGCAGATACACACGGGGAGAAGAGACTATTTCTTAAATTTTTATTTTTTTTTAAAAACTTTTTAAAACTCATAATCCTTATGAACGCAATTGTTATATAGTCCAACTTTCCTTATTTTAATCAGAACACTTTCTTCTAGTGGGCTCGGAGCGGCAGTCATCTTTCCCGGCCTTTAAAAATGAATTCAAACAATACATTGCAACAATCCAATATTCTAAAAATAGAAAAGCCATCCAAACCACTGAGTTATGTACTATGTATAACATTTTTTTGAACTGATCTATAATTTCTGTCTGTGACTAATCCCCTGGCATCAACTGTTTATATATATGTTTTGTTTGTTTTATAATGTATTGTTGATAATTTGAAATAAAGAATTGTGGAAAAAAAATTATAAAAATACCCAACATATACAGTGGGAACTCGTGGTCTCGGGGCCAAAAACCACAGATCAACGCGGCCAGTTTTGTATATCTATGCCATTCGCTGACAGTTGGGGAAATATTTGCCTCATACTTTAAAGGAATCTATGCAGGCTGCAGCTTAAAATGTTAACTTAACCCTTCAGCTATCTATTTGTCCGTGCACGTCAGAGACCAAACTATAACTGATTGTCCTCCAGCAACAGCTTAACATGTTTTGTAACGCAGACCACAGCTGGAGAAAGTAATCTTAATTTAGACTTATCTGCTTTATCAGACCTTTCACTTCTTCATAGAATTGATCTGCAGCCCCATCAGCAGCATATTTTTCCGGTATATCTCTTTGGCAGCATTATGAATGCTCATGATAGTCAGACAGAACTGATGGAAGATGTGTGACCCAGCAGCGAAGCGTCTACATCTGTGTGCTAAACGTTATTCCTTTTGCCAAGTTTGCATCACTGCAGGGGACGGAGAGGCGTTTACAGATACCAGGATGTCGAAATGGATTTCTGCTCTCTGTGGAAACTCACGGCATTCTGCCTCGCGTCAGTCTTTGAGCGCGGCAGCAACATCTCAGAGGTTAAAAAGTTTGTTTTGCCCACATGTGTTTTTGGTTCAAGATATTAATCAAGTGCATCGTATCAGAACTTGCTCACAGGCGTGATATTTACTAATTGAGTCAAAGGCAGCCATGCGACTGCACACCAACAAACAAGTCACGCGTGCAGTTTCTTACCTATGGTGCCTCCTTGTTCATGGACCATGCTGGCCAGATCCCTCATGATTTGATTGACATCCAGCATGTCTCGCTAGAGAGAGAAAAAAAGAAAAACACAGATTTCATGCTGGTTTAAATGCATACAGTTACCAGTACTCGATTTGGGGGGATGAGGGGGGATGGCATCCCCCCTGAAATAAAAACGGTCCAAATCATCCCCCCTGTAAAACTGCCATCCCTCCTTTCCATCCCTTATGTTATTTCATCAATGAATGTGGTTTTACTGCTATTTCAACATTTAGAGTCATCACCAGAAAAATAACACCAGAAAAATAACTTATTTGACAATTTTCACCTGTTTCAAGTAAATTTTCACTTGAAATAAGTAGGAAAATCTGCCAGTGGGACAAGATTTATCTTCTTATTCCAAACAAAAAAATCTTTTGCAGATTTTTCTACTTATTTCAAGTGAAAATCTACTTGAAACAGGTGAAAATTGTTGTTTTTTTCCAGTGATGAGTCTTGTTTTAAGTGTAATGAGATTTTTTTTCTAAAGTAAGACATTTTAACTGCAAATAAGACAAATATTCTTGTTAAGATTGTGAGTTTTTGCAGTGATCCATGTCACTTATCCTGTGAAGGACAGAGTCATATTGATAAGTTCAGAAAAGTGTTTTTTATTGTTGTGTTTTGATGTATTTGATGTAAGCCCAGTGGATATTTAAAGCTTACAGAAGGCTGCATTTAACTGCTGCTGTGTCATTCCTGCAGTATTTCTGCAGGTGTTTTGGTCACTGCTATTATTTGTAATATATTATATTATTTGTAATCAGCACAAATTATCTGTCCCCATATGATCAAATCCACCATCCCCCCTGATTTATTTTTACAACTCGAGTACTGACAGTTTCTGATATTTTACAGTAAACTTGGGATTAGTTGACAACACTGGCAAGAAAAAGTATGTGAAGCCTTTGGAATAAAGTGGTTTTCTGCATTAATTTCATCATAAAATGTGATGTGATCCTCATCTAAGTCACAATAACAAACAGAAACTTAGATAAGCTCATACCACAAAAGTTCTTCTGTCTTCAAAGAACACACCTATCAAACATTCGCAGTGCTGGAGGAAAAAGTAGGTGAACCCAGAGGCTAAATCCTTCAACAAAAGCGACTTGGAGCCGTGGTTGCTGTTCATGAGAAGGACCAATGTGAAGTGTGCCTCACTAAAAGGAGATCAAGGGTAGTTGATCTGCAGACAGCTGGAAGGAGATACGTCATCTCAGAGTGCTGATCATCCATCTGTCCACAAATGGTCTAGAAACAGACCGTTTCATTTGGAAATACAGGACTGTCTCAGAAAATTAGAATATTGTGATAAAGTTCTTTATTTTCTGTAATGCAATTAAAAAACAAAAATGTCATACATTCTGGATTCATTACAATTCAACTGAAATATTGCAAGCCTTTTATTATTTTAATATTGCTGATTATGGTTTACAGTTTAAGATTAAGATTCCCAGAATATTCTAATTTTTTGAGAAGCCGGCACGGGAGAACGGGGAGAACGCGCATGCAGCGTTATGTGAAGTCACATCCGCAGCCCAGCGCGGGAAATTCGGGACCGAATTGCAGCACATTTTGCAGCACACAGCCTGTTCAAGGCAAAGGAGAGATACACTAGAGGAATCATTCTTTTTGGTTTGGAACGCTTCATCTGACATTATTACTAGAAAACTTAAAATGTATACGAATTTTTTTCATAAATCCTGCCTCAATCCTGCCTCAATCTCCTTTAAGCTGTAAGCCATGATCAGCAATATTAAAATAATAAAAGGCTTGCAATATTTCAGTTGATTTGTAATGAATCCAGAATGTATGACATTTTTGCTTTTCTAATTGCATTACAGAAAATCACATTATACTAATTTTCTAAGACAGTCCTGTAGATATCGAAAAAGAAATCCTGTAGTGGAAACGCCTCTAATTTGAAAAATCTTCCAAATATTGCCGGAACATTTTTACGCTTTCACAAGGTGGTTTTTCAGACGTGTTGAAAATCCAGTATACTGTATTGTAAAAATGTAATGGAAACACTTTTTTTTGCATTTCCACTTCTCTGGCAGTGCTGGATGTGATGTACCTGATTGATCTAAACCTGGTTTCCAGATTTAAAAGCATCACACACATATGGTCGCTTGATTATGGACTATGGAACCAACTTCCAATCTGGGTTAAGGAGGCTGACACCACCTCCACCTTTAAAACTAAACTTAAAACCTTTCTGTTTAGTAAAGCCTATAGTTAGTGTTTAGTAAACCTCTAGCTGGTGTTGGTAAATCTCTAGGTAGTGTAAACTCTAGTGTGTTAGAGTCAGTAGTCATAGTTGCAGCTATAGAACAAGACTATAATAGTTAAGGCTGAAAAATGGTTCTGCGTCACACCAACGCAGAGCACACGCCGCAGCCGTGACGCCGTGCTGAACCCTTCTGACTTCTCCGTCTCTCCGTTTGGTCGCAGTGCAGTACCCCCCACGGCCACTAGTTAGCGATCTTTTTCTGAATGGTTTATCCGACTTTTTCCGGTCACAGTAAATCAAAGAGATAAGGACAACTATTGTGCAAAAAAACAAAAACAAAAAAAATCACATATAAACGAAGAAAAGAGCCCTGGAAGTTCACTACTGATTCAAACCGGAAACCGGAAATGCTTCGCTTTCAAACGAACCAATCACAGCCCTCTCGGTCTGCGTGTGCTCGGCGTGTGCTCGGCGTCTCCTCGACGCGTAGTTACAATTTTCAGGAGGTGCACGTCAGAGACGGCGCAGGTGACGGCGTGTCCTATGCGTCGATCCAAACCACACGCCGTAGGCACGGCGCCATTTTGACGCAGAAGCATAATTCAGCCTTTAGTCTCAAATATAGCTTGGTGGTAGATATGCTGCTATAGGCCTATGCTGCAGGGGGGCACCGACATGATCCGCTGGGCGGTGCCTCTCACCCTTCTTCTCCTCTCCTCTTCCCTGCCTCTCTTCTCCTTTTCCATTTTTATTTATTATAAGTATCTCAGAGCTATCATTTTTGTCCATCGCTCCTGTAGTTTCTTGTGCCGGCCCCCCTTTTTTCTCTTTTGTGCATGTTTGCAGGCCGGAGCTTCGGGAGCTGCGTCCGGTCCCCCCTTATGATCCAGGTCCTGGTCCAGGTTTCAGGTTTCTTCCCCCCCTTATGATCCAGGTCCTGGTCCAGGTTTCTTCCTCCTAAAGGGGAGTTTTTCTTGCCACTGTTTGGCTTAAGGCTTTTCTCCCACTATGGGAGTTTTTACCTGCCATTGTTTATATAATAATTGCTCGGGGGTTTTTTATTTTTATGTTCATGTTCTGGGTCTCTGGAAAGCGTCTGAAGACAACTTTTGTTGTATTAGACGCTATACAAATAAAATTGAATTGAAAATTGAATTGATTTAAACCACACGCAGGAGTCCCCGAGTTCAAATTCCCTAGTTAATTTCCGCTTCTTTGTTGGAGTCTATAAAAAGAGATGCCAAGAAATGTTTTACTCCTGAATGGCAATATTCTAACAATGATGATGACCAGGACGGCCAAGCAAAGTGCCAGAGCTAGCAGGGCTAAGCCTAACCCTACTATCCTTAGCCAAATAGCATACACAAGTGTATTGCCTGCCACGCAACAATCTTTAAATAGGGCTAATGCTGAAACGTCAAGAGTTGGACAGGTTTTGTCGAGTTTGCAAGATGATATTAACAAGATAAAAGAGGTTAACTCGGGTCTGTCATTGCATGTGGATGGCTTTGCAAGCAAGCACCATAAAATTAATTAATTTGTTGATTGTCTTGTCAAAAAAAGGTATAATAATATTTTTTTTTTCCAAAAACATGCTTTTTTGGAGCGAGCAATAATTTCCGGGTTGTCTCACAAAAACATAGGGGTGCCAAAATTCAAAGAAGAATAGCCTAAATGTGTAATCCCCTGGGCACTAAAATCTGTTTTATTTTGTTCTATGTTGTAATAATATCCTCAAAAGTTACACAAAATAACACAAATATCTTAAGGGCTCATATAATTACATAATGTAAAGAATAATACAAATAGCATACAAGCCACTTGGTTTCGTCCATACCCGCGCACTTAGCAACCAGCATAGCAGCGACAGAAAACGTAAAACTGTAACAATTTTATCCTGAGACCTGAAAGATTCATCATAATGACTAACAAACCAAAGATCATATAAAGCAACTGAACGAATATAATGAAATTACAATGTATATTCCTCACTGGAAATATGATCAAAACACTTTTATATGTCAAAACTACCGTATACATTTTTCCACTGAGAAAGACAAGGATAGGCGTGTTTTTTATTTTTACAAGGTCGCTGCGGGCAGTCACATGACTTTTCGGCAGGCCAATAGAAAATAATAGGAAAAAAACATGTCAAAATTTGAGAGGCCTTATTGTGAAACTAATACATTTTGTACTGTGGACAAATGTTGCTATTTCAGATTCTGATGCGAGACTGGGTTGTTAATGAAGATGTATGGAGAAATATCATTCAAAACATAGTATCTAGAGATGCCAACAGTAAATGTATTCATTATAAATCCCTACACCAATATTATTATAAGGACTTTAACGCTGAATAATCCTTTGAATGATCATTTGCTACCTTTATCTTGACTATTTTCTCCCAAACACGTTTGATGTTTTTGTCCACCTCTTAAGTTGAGGTTTTCTTTTTGTTGTTTTGAAGGGAAGTTTAAGGCAGAGTTATGGAAAGAGAACTCAGAGAGTAACACCCATACAGAGAAAAACACTGTCGAATGGAAACACATTTGCATTTGTCTCTAAGACAGCAGGTTTACTTGTGGTTCCTAGATGTTCTAACAGTACAATGGGAGATAAGACCTTCAGGTACCAGGTTCCTCTACTCTGGAACCATTTTGTGTTCAGGAAGCAGACACCCTCTCTACATTTATTGATTTGTCCGTCAAGACTCCTCTCCCTGGCCCTGCCCCTTCTCAACCTTTCCCCGACCCTGAACCTAACCTGGGGCTTGCTGATTGGGCCTGAGCTTCGGGAGCTGCGTGCTGGCCTGCGGTCCCCACCCCCGGTCATCCCACTGCTGCTTCCACCTGCCTGCTGTGTGCTGTTGGCGTCCCCGACCCCCCAGTCTGGCCTTCGGCAGGAGGGTCCCCCCTTATGATCCAGGTCCTGGTCCAGGTTTCTTCCCTCCTAAAGGGGAGTTTTTCTTGCCACTGTTTGGCTTAAGGTTTTTCTTCCACTATGGGAGTTTTACCTGCCATTGTTTATGTAATAACTGCTCGGGGGTTTATGTTCTGGGTCTCTGGAAAGCGTCTGGAGACAACTTTTGTTGTATTAGACACTATATAAATTTATAAATTTAAGATAGAGCTTCCAACCTTCCTTATGGCGCTAGTACACTAGTACCGACTCAGCCCGACTCAACTCGCCTCGCCCCGGTTTTGCGCTTTTCCACTAGGGGTGGAGGCGTGCCGAGTTGATACTTTTTCTGTATCTATTCTGCCGAGGTTCTAAGCGGCTGAGTAGGCTGTATCTGACATCATCACACTACAGGCCACCGATTGGTCGGGGGGCGGGGCCGTCAGACGTTTGAATCAGGAGGCGGAAATCAGTGAAAGAGCGACTCACGGCTTCTTCATTTTATTCAACAGGCAATGGCAGCGCAAAACTCTGTTTGGTGATCCAACTCTGAGGTGCAGATGTTCATAAACCTGGTGGCTGAGGAGAGAATTAAAAAGGGATCTAGACGGAGATAAGGAACGACCAGATCTACCAGGAGCTCTGTCTCTTCATAGCTACTCGCGCCTCCAGCTGACTTTTCAGCAGCCCAGAGACAAACAAAATTTTAAAAAAAGCTCGACCGCAGGCCAGCATGCAGCTCCTGAAGCTCCGGCCTGCAAACATGCAGTGCAAAATAGGAGGTATTATTTTAGCAGATGTTTGTCTGATGAAGTTATTGTTAAATTTAGGGAGGCCATTGCTTATCTTACGACAGTGCGAAATAGTGATGTAGTAGAGGCCAGTGACCTGGGTTCTACCTCTGCAGATGTTGATTTCCTTGCTAGTAACACTGCTGATTTGTTGCATTCAGCTTTAGATGAAGTTGCTCCTTTGAAAAGGAGGGTTTCTAGCCACAGGAGCTTAACTCCCTGGTATCATTCAGATATCCGCATGTTGAAACAAAACGTGCGTAAAATGGAAAGGAAGTGGTACTCTTGTAAGTCTGTAGACTCTTATCGTGAATGGAAAGATATTCTAATAGTATATAAAAAAGCCATTCGCAAAGCCAGAACAGCTTATTATTCAACGTTGATAGAGGATAACAAAAGTAACCCACGTTTTCTGTTCAGCACTGTAGCCAGGCTGACAAAGAGTCACAACTCTGTTGAGCCGTGCATTCCTGCAGTTCTCAGTAGTGAAGACTTTATGAGCTTCTTTAACAGTAAAATCACGAGAATTAGAGAAGAAATCAACCAGCCGGTTGTAGGTGTTTCTTCAGCTTTAGCGACTTCCCTAGGCTCTGACTTGACTCTAGACTGTTTTGATCCTATAGACCTCCCTGAGCTGACTTCACTCGTTAATAGAGCTAAGTCAACCACATGTATGTTAGACCCCATCCCGACTCGACTATTCAAACATATTTTTTCTCTTATTGGTACGACAATACTGGACCAAATTAACCTATCCCTAAGTTTAGGATATGTACCACAGGTTTTCAAAGTCGCAGTAATTAAACCTTTATTTATAATGCGGAGCTAAGCCGTTTTGGGCTTTATACGCAAGTAATAACATTTTTAATTGGATTCCGAATTTTACAGGTAGCCAATGGAGCGACGCTAACACTGGAGAGACGTGGTCTCTCCTGCTGATTCCTGTCAGTACTCGTGCTGCTGCATTTTGGATCAGCTGGAGCCTATTCAGCAAATTACTTGGACATCCTGGACAAATCCTGATCGAAAACAACACCAAGGTTTCTCCCAGTTGCACTGGAAGCCATCGCAACACCATCTAATCCCTTCCTAAGATGCTCTGGACCAAGAATGATAACCTCTGTTTTATCTGAATTTAGAAGCATCTCCTCCAGGTTCTACATCTTTAGTGTTGTTGTCTTCTCCGTTTAGATCACACAATCAAATACGTCACAACAGCTAAGCTCCAACCCGCCTACTTCTCATCAGGGTGTCTAAAAACAAACAAGGGCAAGGCGAGTGGAGGCGAGACGAGGCGTGGCGAGTCGAGTCGCGCTGAGTAGGCACTAGTATAAAAGCGCCATTAGTTGTGCTGCTATAAATCATAAAGCTATATTACTGCCACAAACTCTATTAATGACTAGTGTTGTTGTTATGAACCTGTGTTACTTCTTCCCAGCAAGTGTTCTTTATCTGTTGTTCTTCTTCTCTCCTCTTTCCTGTCCTCTCAACCTCCAACCGGTCCAGTTGGGTGCTGGTCCTTCCTCTTTCTGGTTCTGTCAGAGGTTTCTTCCTGTTCAAGGGGACTTTTTATGTTCACAGTCTCCTGGTGCTGGATAAGGACGTAGTAATTGGACTTATTTGGTTCCCCTCTGTCTGGTTCATCATTAGAAAACAGATCATACCCTATATTTGGGCCTTGTCATGTCTCAGTGCTGATTTATTCAGTTATCTGAAGAAATCAACTGTCTATTTTTCAATATAATTCAATATTCAGTAATATTCAATATCAAATAAAAACATCAAAGCTTGACTACATTTTTGGTAAAAAGGTCAAATTTACATACTCGTGTCAGTGTCCAAATATTTTCAGACCTAACCTTATAAATGGAGACAAAAGCCTTTTTAAATGAAATGCTCCTTTTAATTGACATATTCTGTGGATTTGTTTAATCCCAAATGTCATGTGCTTTACTTGACACAAAGTAATAAAAGGAAAAAGATCAAAGTGTTTGTCCAATTATTCTTCTGTCAGGGAAAACGGGTGTAGCTCTGCTTGACCACCGTTAATTCTCTCCAGCCTCCGAGCTTCGAATCGGCTCTCAGCGTTTCTGCTCAGAGCAAAATGAGAGCTTATAAAACCTCTGTCTATCTGCTCTTCACAGGTCCCCCTCATTCCTGCTTTATGACTCGGTGCAATCACAGCTGCATTTGTGTGGAGGAACCCACCGGGCCATCCATCACAGGTGGCAGAGATTGCTGTGGAAACTGGCAGCTACTCCTGCCACTTGGCAAAAACTATTTGAATGGAGCCAAAAAGGCCCCTGGCAAAGATTTTTCTGAGTTTACCTTTAGGCTGCCTTGTCTATCACGCTCTAATAGAATACCAGATTAATTTTACCTGGCACATCATGTGGCAATCAGGGCTGACTTCATCATACTGACAAAACACTTTGTAACTAATTTAGTATGTGTGGAAGTGAACAGTCATTAAAGAACAAACATGCACACATACACACACACACACACACACACACACACACACACACACACACACACACACACACACACACACACACGGCTCGGGGCTTCAGTGTGCAGCCAGCCTTCAAAACAACATTGTACCCTCCTCCATATTTCTTGGCCTTAAACTCTTGTTTGCCACCAGAGCCTCTGGATGTGTCGCTCAGGCTCAGAACTGGGCCTCCAGTTATTTCTTTTATAGATCCAACAACAGGGAGGGGACACAGGGGGAGGTGGCGCAGCTGGTAGTGCAGCCGTCTCACCGATAGAAGGTCCTGGGTTCAACTCCCGTCGGGGACGCTGTGGGCGCTGAGTGCATGTTAAGTTAGAAAAAACATGCAGCAACACTGCCCCCTCTGGCCAGCCAGGGCACCCGATAACGTGCTCTTTCCTTGGGTTGGTAAAGGGTGAGCACTGGTTGATAAAAATGGGGGATAAAACTGGGATAAAAATATAAAACAAAAAAGTTCTAACAACACAAAGGTTTCAACCTGAGAAAAACATAGTAGTACCACTCACTGATGATACCTGAACTCTGCACTTCTGCTTCTATATTAAGGCTTTAAACAATGTGATTTCGGGTTGGTTCTGGATGTTCTGTTACCTTGAGCCAAAAAATTGATGCTGTTCCTGGGTTACCTGACGCTGTCGTCAAAATATTTTATATTTACTGAATATGAAAAATAATGCAGCACTCTTTCAGTTAGTCCTTTTAAACTATTCTAGATACAATATATCTGTATGTGGTTTCTTGTGTGCTTCTAATGGTCCTTTTCGACTAGTAACTACTCAGCGTGTCCCGCCTCGGCACGCCTCGTACCGCCTCGTACCGCCTCGTACCGCCTCGTACCGCCTCGTACCGCCTCGTACCGCCTCGTACCGCCTCGTACCGCCTCCACACGCTTTGTCCACGTTTGTTTTTCGACACCCAGGTGAGAAGTGGGCGGGTTGGGGTGAAGCTGCTGTGACGTACTCGATAGCGCAACCCCTTTGTTTGTGTCGGCGCTGATGAGAAATCAGCTGGAGCCGCGAGCGGCTGAGAAAAAAACATGCGCCTGTGGATCTGATCGTACCTTATCGCCGGTCTACATCCCTTTTTTAATTCTCTCCTCAGCCACCAGGTTTATGAACATCTGCACCTCAGAGTTGGATCACCAAACAGACGTTTGCACTGTATAATAAAATCGCAGCGAGTCGTTTTCGCGCTGACTCCCGCTTCCTGAACGCCTGACGGCCCCGCCCCCCGACCAATCAGTGGCGTGTAGAGTGATGACGTAAGATATAGGGCTGACTCAGCACGCTTAGAACCTCGGCAAAATAGGTACAGAAAAAGTATCTACTTGGCCAGCTTTTACCCGTCTCAGCCCGTAGTGGAAAAGCGCAAGACGGGGGCGTGGCGGGTAGAAGCGCGCTGAGTAGGTACTAGTGGAAAAGGGCCATAACAGTATCAGGTGAGCAGAGGGGGGGGACTGCAGGTCAGCATACAGCTCATGAAGCTCCGGTCGGCAAACATGTAAAGAAGAGAAGGGGGGGCAGAGCAGCACAAACTACAAAAATAAATGGAGAACAATTATGGTTATGAGATACTTCTTATTAATTACTGTGGATGGATCTGAAGAAAGGAAAGAGATGAGGGGTGATGGGCACCGCTAAGTGGATCCTGTCGGTGTTCCCTTGCAGCGTAGCTGTATAGCAGCATATCTAGCATGAAGCTATGTTTCAGAACAGCTGCTCTAGTCTTGTCCTGTAGCTGCAGCTATGACTACTGGCCCTAACACACTTACACTAACTATAGGCTTTACTAAACTCTAACGTTTTAAGTTTGGTTTTAAAGGTGGAGGTGGTGTCAGCCTCCTTAACCCAGATTGGAAGATCAGGTTCCATAGTAATGGTTCCTCATAGTTAGGATTGGATTGTTAGGGATTGGAATTGAGAACCGGTTCTGAACAAGAACCGGTCCCAGTGTTTAAATTCCTTGGAATTCCTTGCAAATTATGCAAACGATTGACACTTTAATTTCTACAACAAATCCTGCCTTGAAGTCGGACCAAGCGTCAAGACTATTGTATGCCTTCAAGCTTTGCTTTGTGTATTTCCCCGGCGTAGAAATTAAGTACATGTAAATATCAGGAAACTGGATTGGTGGCCAAATATTAATGTCCATGGACCACTGGTTCTTGGGGTAACTGTATGGGTCACTGTCAAGTCCAACTGCCTTTAATTTGAGCCGATAATCGGCTGTTATCCCGTCTTCTCCACTAGTTGGAGTTGTTTTTGCTGATGTTTTGCCACTCAGTGCAAGTTAGGGGGCGTGGTCCAGTGAGGAAGTGACGTCAATGCATACTCTCTATACTAAATATGGCGCCCAAGCCATACAAACGCTTGAAAGTCTGGTTCCATTTCAGTAAAATAGACAACAACAGGGCAACTTGCAATACTTGTCAAGTGAATATTTTGTCAATGGAGGAAATACTCCCCTCCTTGAACCACCATCTTATTGTGGTGGAGGGGTTTGTGTGGCCCGAATGATCCTAGGAGCTATGTTGTCTGGGGCATTACACCCCTGGTAGGGTCTTCCATGGCAAACAGGTCCTGGGTGACAGGCCAGACTGTCGGACCTTTGGCCGTATGTCTTGGACACTCAGGTGAAGAGAGGGGCAGAGCTGTCAACTGATCACCACCTGGTGGTGAGTTAGATACACTGGCGGAAGAAGATTGTTGGACAGACCGGGCAGACCCAAACGTATTGTGAGGGTGTGTTGAGAACGTCTGGCTGAGCCCTCTGTCAGGGAAATCTTCAACTCTCATCTCCCAGAGAACTTCTCACACATTTTGAGGGAGGCTGGGGACATTGAGTCCGAGTGGACCATCTTCTCTGCCTCCATTGTCGATGCGGCGGCTCGAAGTTGTGGACCCAAAGTCTCTGGTGCCTCTTGTGGCAGCAACCCCAAAACCCTGTGGTGGACACTGGAAGTAAAGGATGCCGTCAGACTGAAGAAGGGGACCTACCAGGGCACCAGCCTGTGGGACTCCTGACGCAGTAGATGGGTGCCGGCAGGCCAAGCAAGCGGCAGCTCGGGCGGTCCTGGAGGCAAAAAACTCGAGTCTGGGAGGAGTTCTGTGAGGCCATGGAAGAAGACTTTCGGTCGGCAAGTTTATCAATTCCCATCCCTACTGATAGCAGAAGGCCTGTCCTCCAAATCTAAATTTGGATACTCTAGGAACTACGAGTAAACCTGCACTCTGAGAACAGAGAGCTCTGTTAGGAACATACGGTACTATCAGGTCTTGCAAATATAGGCTGTTTAGTACTTTATACCCAAGTAATACAATTTTGAATTGGAATCCGAGTTCTACAGAGAGCCAATGGAGTGAGGCTAAAACTGGAGAGATGTGTTCTCTCTTGTTGATTCCTGTCAGCACTCGCGCTGCTGCATTTTGGATCAGCTGGAGGATATTCAGCAAATTACTTGGACATCCTGCTTATAACACATTACAGTAATCTAGCCTAGAAGATATAAATGCATGAATTAGTTTTTTCAGCACCAGGGGGAAGATGCCCCTAATCTTGACAAGATTATGGAGGTGAATCAGATTTTTTCTTACAAACCTGTTTAATATGATATTTAAACAACCAATTGTGGTCGAAAATAACCCTGTTGAACAGGAGACCATTGCAAAATCGAGTAATCCATTCATATTCATTCCATTCAAATGCTTGGAACCAAAAACAATGAACTCTGTTTTTTGGAATTTAAAAGCATAATGTCTTTGGACATCCAGGTCTTATGTTTTTAAGACATGCCTGAAGTTTGGCGAACCGTTCTGTTACTCCTGGCTTCAGAAATATACCTGTGTCATCATCAGAATAGAAATTAAAATTGATGCTGTGATTCTGAAAAAATACTTCCCAAGGGCTAGATTTATAGTGTGGGCAGGATTGACCCTAGCACTGAACCCTGTGGGACACTGTGGGGAAGGTGGCTCAGTTGGTGGAGTGTTCGCCCATGAACCTGAAGGTCAGTGGTTCGAACCCTAATTCCTCCTGTGTCCACCAAAGTGTCCTTGTCAGGCCAGCGCCGTTGTGTGGCAGCTCCGCCGACAACCGGTGTGTGAATGTGTGTGTGTGTGGGTGAATGTCTACAGTGTAAAGTGCTTTGGGGCTGTAGGAGTACAGCTGGAAAGCGCTATATAAGTGTAAGCCATTTGCCATTTACTGTAGCAGAACCCTGTCTGTGCAGAGGTAACCTCGTTAACATGAATTAACTGGAATCTGTCCAATAGATATGATATAAACCACCTTAGTGCTGTCTTCACCTACAGTAGAAACCTCTCATACCCATGGGAAGTTGTGGATGTTTTCCACAAAGCACCATTATATCAGCATGAATACTTTTTTTGGTGCTACACAAGCACAGGCAGAACAATTCAAATTCTTCACAGAAAGGGTTCTGCTGGGAATCGGACCAGGGACCTTCTTGCTATGAAGCAACAGTGCACAACACCCTTGTCCCCTGATCGCATGAGGAAAATAAATAAATGCTTTAAATTCACATTAGTACTCACTGTCAGTATCAACATAGTGTTATAAATCTTTCATCACCTTTTCCAGACAACTAACGTCAAAACTTGCAACTAGCAATATTGTATTACTGAGCCAATTTTTCAGTGAACAATATCTTCATCATCTTTGAAATTGTATTAATTTATTATTTGTTGTATGCAACAACCAGCTACCCATGTCCCATATATTTACGGAAAATTTTAATCTAAGAAAGTTGCAAAATTGCTGAAACTATATCCAGGAAAAGCACAACAATTTACATTGCAGTAAAAGAAGGGGTATAAACAATTCTGGTAGCAAACATGGAGAAATGCCCTCATGATGACAGATCACACCAGTCTCCAGCTAACACATGATTCCTGGTGCTGAAAGAAACTTCTACTGGGGGTTCCTACTACTTAAGGTACCATCTACTGAGGGTTCCTGCTGCTGAAGGAGATATCTACTAATGGAAACATCTATTGAGAGTTCCTGTTGCTGGAGGAAACATTTAGTGACAGTTCTTGCTGAAGGAAACGTCTACTGAGGGTTCCTACTACTGAAGGAACAATCTACTGAAAGTTCCTGCTGAAGGAAACATCTACTCAGAGTTACTGCTGCTGAAGGTGTCAGGGTTTTGACATTTCCCCCAGTTTTTGAGTTTCAGTTCTGTCCCTCCTGTTTCCCATCTGCCCTGATTGTCTGCACCTGTGTCTCATTATCCCCTGTGTATATCTAGTCTTGTCTTTCCCTGCTCCCTGTTGGTCTGTACTGTTTGCTCCCTCCATGTTTTCCTCTAGTTTTTTGGATTCCTGTTTTTTCTTCTGCCTTGGTGATCCTGCTCTGCAGCGTTTTTGGTTTTGTTTTGTTCAATAAATCCTGCCTTTTTGCCAACTCCTGCCTCCTGCTCTCCTGCATTTGGGTCCTCAACAACCACACTGTGACAAAAGAAACCATATACTGAGGGGCCTGCTGATGGAAACATCTATTTAGGGTCCCTGCTGCTGTAGGAAATGTTTCATGAGGGTTCCTGCTGAAGGAAATATCTAATGGGGGTTCCTACTACTTAAGGAACCATCTACCTAGGGTTCCTGCTGCTGAAGGAGAGATCTACTAATGGAAACATCTATTGAGAGTTCCTGTTGCTGGAGGAAACATTTAGTGAGGGTTCTTGCTGAAGGAAACGTTTACTGAGGGTTCCTACTACTGAAGGAACAATCTACTGAAAGTTCCTGCTGAAGGAAACATCTACTCAGAGTTCCTGATAATGAAAGAAACATCTACAGAGGGTTCCTGCCGGTGAAGGAAACATCTACTCAGAGTTACTGCTGCTGAAGGAAACATCTACTGAAGGTTCCTGCTGCTGATGGAAACATCTACAGTGGGTTCCTGCTGAAGGAAACATCTACTCAGAGTTACTGCTGCTGAAGGAATCATCTACTGAAGGATCCTGCTGCTGAAAGAAACTTCTACTGTGGGTTCCTACTACTTAAGGAACCATCTACTCAGAGTTCCTGCTGCTGAAGGAAACATCTACTGAGAGTTCCGGCTGCTGAAGGGAACATGTACTCAGAGTTCCTGCTACTGATGGAAAGTTCTATTGAGCGTTAGTGCTACCAAAGGAAAAACCTACTCAGAGTTCCTGCTGCTGAAGGAACCATCTACCGAGGGTTCCTGCTGAAGGAAACATCTACTGAGAGTTGGTCAGTAATATCTTTTTATGTCTGGCTTCATTTTTGTTGAGATAATAATGGCGTAGTGAAAACGTTCACATTCATTTTCGTCTGAGGTTGTGTTCTCCTAATAGTAACCCCCACTCCAAAAATACAGTATTAATGAACATTTTAGGAAAACTGGGAAAGTTGTATGACAGCTGAATTCCTGACAGAAAATGGTGGGGGGGGGGGTTGTTGTTGTTTTTTGACTCATCTGTTTAGACTCATCTGATTATCATTTTTCTGTACTGGAACAGAAATGCTCTTGTTAGCAGTGGAAGAGCTAGTGAAAGTGACTGGATTAAGAGCAGGAAGGTTTCAGATCCTCCCTGTCTCTGATGTCCTCTGATCAGCCAACCAGGGAAGCCAATATTCTCTCCACTCATGACTGTATTATGCTTTTTTTGTTCTAATGGTTTTGTTTCTGCCTCCTCAGGGTCTATGTCTAAAATGTCATTATAGAATCTTGTTTTGTGTAATGATGCAGATACCAAGATACCATATATCTTTGAAATGTAAGGTATCAGGGGATAAAAATAAAAAAAACCTTGGGCCTAGCCAAGTCTAAAACTGAGCTAAATACATCCTCACATGAACGACTACACAAGATATACAGTATTACACAGTTTCATTATCAAACTAAATATACTGTAGGACAAAATAGAGAAATGGATTGTGAAACTGTTTATAGATCCAACTTGAGCAGCAGTATCTCTCAGTAGTGGTTTCCTGGAGGACTTTTTCAGTCTTTCACATGGGTGAGGAGGAATTTTGGTCCTTCAAAGAAACATCTCCTGGATGCACTGGGATACATCTTCAGTGATGTATCCTAAGGTCATCGGGTGTTTCGGGTCTCGCAACATCAGACACCCTCTCCTAGGTGACCCAGCCCGGGGTGATCAGTTCCCGGCTTGCGTCCCAGCAGCTTTTAGTCACAACCACCTTGTGGCTTTCTCTGCAGCTTCGCTTGTAGTTTTGATGGCCCTCTTTTTTGCTGCTCCTGTAATATCCAAGCGACCTAGGGCTTTGCAGAGCGAGCGTCCCGCGAAGCCTCGACAGCCGTCTTCTATGGGCTCATATAATGTTCTCCAGCCCCTGCCCCTACACTCCTCCACCAACTCCAGGTATTTGTCAAGTTTCCTCTCGTTGGCTTCCTCGATCCGCTCTTCCCAGGGCACTGTCAGCCACTGCATGATCAGGTGTTTTGAAGCCTTGGAGGTGATGGTCATGTCTGGCCGGAGATGATGTAGCAATGTGCTGGGGGAGCCTCAGCTGTTTCCCGAGGTCGACGTGCAGCTGCCAATCAGGGGCTGTGTGTAGGAGTCCTGATGCTGTCTGTGGGCCTTTCACGGGTCTCTCTCCAGCTTTGACAAAGGGGATTGCCTTCTTTGGAGCATGGTGTTGTTTGCTGGTGCTGATAGCTGAGGCTATGCTCTCCGCAACTGCTTTGAGCACCTGATCGTGGCGCCATCGATAGCGGCCATCAGCCAAGGCCCTTGGACAACTGCTGAGGAGGTGTTCTAGGGAGCCTCTTCCAGAGCAAAGGGGGCAGGAAGGTGTCTCGCTCTTCCCCCACACATGACTTTGTGCTGTAACGTGCTCTCCCACCTTGTCCATGCTCCCTGCTGCCGGAGTCCCACCGCCCTGCTCACTCGCTCTTACTCCACACCTGCTCGGACCTCCATGTGCTACTGGTATTCTCTCCTCCCAGGGCACAGTTAGTTCAATGATGAGGACTTTCCTGGCAGCTGAGGACCAAATCACAACATTGTGGTCTATGTTACCTCGGTTGGGAAGACTAGCTGCTTGTCCAGGTTCACACGCATCTCCCATCCCTTACCAGGGGTAAGCAGCTGTGATCTTCCCGCCTCTCTCTCCTGGTTTGATGAATACAATGATTGACCGATGGTAATCCATGGAGTTGTTTGCCCTGACTCTGAACCTATCCAACAGCTCTGCCAACTTCCTCAGAACCTGATTGTGTTGCCACCGGAGGCGCCCCTGCTTCGGCATTGCACATTGCACCCTGACAGGATGTGCTTGAGTCCTGCATTGTCTTTGCTGCACAGGGAGCACTTGCCTTTGCTTCCGAACCATTGGGCAAGGTTTCGCGGGCATAGCAAGGTGTCATACGTTGGCCTCACGAGGAAGCTGAGCCGTGATTGAGGAGTTCGCCAGATGCCGGCCCAGGTTATGACTCTTTCGATGGTATCCTCCCAGTGAGCCCATGCTCCCTGTTCCCCCTGGGCCACAGTCCTGCCAGGCTGTCTTGGACTCTCCTTGTGTTTCAACCTAGAGACAGTTTGGTCCACTTCTGCCTGGGCCCTCCACTTTCGTCCAGTGTGTACAGTCACCTCTGCGCTCTTCACAGCTTTGTCTCTTGATTTCCTCAGCTCCAGTACAAGGTGGGTTTTCTCTTGCCTTTAACCCAGATTGATGGACTTCAGAGGAAGTTGCAGAATGTTCTTGCCGAAAAGAGCTGTGTCTGAGAAACAGCGTGGGAGGTCCAGCCACTTCTGTATAACCATAGGCTATAGCCATATAACCGTTGGCGATGCCGTCCATTTTACTGGCTTGGGAGGATGGAATTTCACCTACTTTCAGCGGCAACATCACGTGGTGGAAAAGTGTGAAGTGGTAACACCACACCTTCAGCTTCCCAGGAAGTTGGCTGCCGTTGATCCTTGCAAGCTCCTCTTTCAGTTGTCTCTGGACCACCCTCCCCATCTGCCTGTCTGAGAGCTCTGACGTATACTCCCTTCCGAGACTTCCGATGGGCTGCTCTGCTAGGAGCGGAATCATCTCTCCTCCTGCCGTGAAGACTGTCCTGTCGTCACTCACACCCTTCCTGATTGACAGGCTCCTGGACTTAGCGTGCTTTATCTTCATCCTCGCCCAGGCGGTCTGTTCGTCAAAGCGCTTGAGGAGTCGTGCTGTGCATGGGGCGGTTTGTATGATGCTTGTCACATGATCCATGAACCTTCTCAGAGCGGGGAGTCTTCCTCCTGATGGTGTTTTCAGGCCCCTGGCCATTTGCCTTGCTCCAATGAGTAGAACCTCAAATGCAGCAACAAAGAGGATTGGTGATATGGAGCAGCCCATGGCATTTCCAACTTCCAACCACTGCCGTCCTGTCATGTAGTCGTCTACTGGGAAGCACATGTGCAGGTTGTTGAAATACTTACATTTGATGTTTATTCCGAATCACTGAAAAAAAATATTTATGTGTCCAAAGCTAGAGCTTTCTGAAATCAAACTATCATCATCTCCCACCAATACAGACCAAAAAACTTCTGAACTTCAGAAAAACATGGACTCAATGACATGCTTTTGAGCAGAAACAGAGCACTGGCTGTATGTGGGGAAATGTGACTTTACCTGTATTCATTTGTAAGCACCTCAATAAAAACATTTAAGTGTTTCTGACTCAGACATGCACCATCTACTGTTTTAATCCCCTGAATACAAAAGGACAAAAATATTGAGATTGTTTACTGCTACAAAAGTGTTTTATAATGATTTTGTCAAATTATTGTTTTAAAGTACATACCCTCTGGGAAGCACAGAATTTAGCGTCAGGCCCTTTTAATTCGTTGATCTTAAAAAAATGGAAAGAATTAGCATAAATGAAGTACTTGTTACGAAAATTTTGAAAATATGTTTCTTCTCTTCTCCTCCTCTTTTCAACTTATCAGAAACAAGTAAAGAATGCGCTGATGAAAGTGTCTTTGAGAAAGCATACACAAGCTGCTCATCTCTGAGATTTGAAGTCATTCACCTCCCCAGAAATCCCCCCACCTCACCTGACTCTCACTGTCTTTGATAAGTGTGTTTAATGCTGATATGAAATTCTCCCCACATCTCACCCAAACCCAAAGGCATTGGGCAACAAGACACGCTGTCACTGCTGCAGTGGAAAAACTGTTAAGCAGATTTACTCACACGCTTCTCGCTGAGGAAACCGTGTGGGGGTGGGAGAAGGGAAAGGAGGCTCTACATGAAGGCATACACCATCTCTCTTTTGCCCTTAGTCAATAAATGGTTTATAAATGTAAATTCACGTGTCTTCTCTGGCTGACACCCAAGCTCAAACCATCCTTGCACAAGGTGATGGCAGCAGCCGGGAGTGGGTGAGGGGGTTGGGGGCAGCAAGGAGACCAGGTTGAAAATATTAAAGACAGAGGTTGCAGCACGCCAAAGCTCCATCTGCTTCCTTTCTGGATTTAAAACATAAAGGATGGAAGCAATCAATGATATTCAGTGTCTGACTGGCGCTGGTATGACGTCTTTGCGGGTGTGATGTTGGCTCAAAGAGTCTGCAAAGCGATCGATCTGTCCGACCAACGTTCTAAGTTCTGGCCCAGATGGAAACAATACGGCCATTGTCTAGACGTCTCAATGTTCAGACTGAGAGCATGTTTCTTGATGATCACAGACTTCTGCTAGTTGAAGAGCGTGGTCAGATTTGGATTGGATATTCTGGACCCCAGCGGTTCCCAGTGGCCACAGGCACTTTGCTTTCAAAGGTGAACAAAAGGGATCCCAACACAATGCAAAAAAAAAAATCATGGCTTTTTTCTGTGGCAGCATGACGGCTTAAGCCTGAATTATGGTTCTGCGTTAAATCAACGCAGAGCCTACGCCGTAGGGTACGCGGCTACGCGGGAGGATCTCTGCCTGACCTGCACCTCCCAAAAAATGTAACTACGCGTCGAGGCGACGCAGACCCAACGCAGACCGAGAGGACTGTGATTGGTTTGCTTGGTAGCAACGCATTTCCGATTCCAGTTCTCTCTTGGTCGCCATTGTTCACTGTGACCAGAAAAGCCGGAAGCTAAACAAAGAATCAACTAGATACGACTATAACAATAAAACTGTACCGCACGTCATTGGGCGTGCGGTACTTAAAAAAAAAAGAAAAAAAAAGACGTTTATATGCGCCTAATAGTCGCAAAAATACGGTAAATGAACTCAACCTGAATCAGGTGAGTCATGGCCAAAGGCAGCCAGGCGAGCCAGCTCTCCTTCTGATGACCTTCCAGATGAGCTGACGAACACCGTGGGACATGCTTTGACCTGCATTTCATCTCAGCCACAGCAGGAATAACAATTATTACTAACAAACAGTCCACTTTTCAGCAGAGCAGCCACCAAAGGAAACCACTCAGTCAACATTTCTAATCCTCCCAATGATCACATGAGACTGCAATTCAACTATGAAAATAATACATTGCATGGAAACATTATTTCACAAAGAGAGGGTTCCCCATTCAGCAGTGATTTTAAATTGGGTGGCCAAATCAGCACTGTTAAGTTCTGTTTTTATTATTTAAGGGGACAGGGCCTTCTCCCCTTCTGCTCCTGATGGTGCTGAGGTCTAGGGGGAAGCTCTGGGGGACAAGGCCTTCTCTATTGCTAACTGGGGAATAATCTCTTTATTCTTTGGCTTTCAACCTCAGGGTGACTTAATTTCTTTATTTAATGATAGGTGTTTTCATTTGTCTTATCTGTTGGTCTTACTAAACCTCTGGAACGTTGCTACCCGCTGATTTACAGCCCCTTACTGACCTGCCTTAATTCAAATTTAAACTAAACACCCACCTGTTTAGATTGACATTTTGGACATAATAGTGTTTCTATTTTGACGCTTTAAGTTTTTGAATTGGATTTTTTAATTGAGATTTTTTTATTTTTCTAAGTTTTGGCTTATGATTGTTTTTTGTAGTCCATATTTTTAATCTGATTTTAGTTGTGAAGCACTTTGGTCAACCCTGGATGTTTTAAAAGTGCTATAAAGATTGGGTGATTAATGAATTGAATTTAAATTGTTTTTATGTCATATGTTTACATATGTCTGATGTTTTTATGTTTTTTTTAATTTTTTATTGCCCAGGCGTTATTTTCTGGGCACGTTCTTTGAGCTGCAGTTGTTTTAATGTTTTATAAATTAAGTTGGTATGGTATGGTAATTGTGCTGTTCACAAATACACATGAAAAACAGGATAAATTCAGACAGTCTAATTTTCTCACCAGTACATATTGCTTTTATATCAAAGCTGAGCGGACTGTCAGGGTCATTGCAGAACATTGTAATGCAGTTTTCATGAATACTTCAACATCGTTTTAACTGTACATGAGGAATCCTTCTTGGACTTTGCTAGTGTTGTGCCACAAAGGGGGTGCTGGTTCAGTTATTAAAGAGTTATTAATAATTGTCCTTTGATAATTATTAATAATTAATAAAGTAGATTACTTATCAAAGTTGAATTATCAAAAATAATTAATCAAAATGGTGCACCACCTGACTTATCAGGAAAATAATAACTATCAGCAAAATCCGTCTCAAAGTAGCTGTTATTCCCTACGTGCCAGCCTGTTGCGTTACAGAATAACAGTGAAGGAAAGATTCCGAGCACAGACCTTTGCAACCAGCAGCTGTGAAAAATATGTATAAAAAAAACACAAACAACTTCTCTCCTTCAAATTAATCAGAATGTATTTATACAAGTGTTAAAAGATAATAAAACAACACTCAGGATGCCTAAACTACACATAAACAACAACTAACTAAACAAACACAAACTTCAGATCATTTACGTGTGTGTGTGGGTGTCAGCGCGTATGTGTGTGTGTCAGAACAACGTCACGTCACGTGGACCAAAAGAAAAATGGCGGACGTTATGTAGACCAAAAGGAAAATGGCAGACAAAGTCATGTGGACCTACAACAAAATGGCGGACAACGTCACGATGGCTGTTCATACATGTGGTGAGGCAAGAGGAAAGATGGCTGACAAAGTCACGTGGTGATTCAAAACTACGGGAGGTTTCTCCACCCAGTGGTGACTGAAAGTCTCGGAGCCCTGATGGTCGGGGTACTAACTTGTCCGTGTGGGTTAATAAGAAGGAAAGGAAAACGGTCACAATATAATACACATGTAACGACTGCCAGTCTGCATGAGAGAGCGTCGGTATGTTACACAGGAATAGGCAAAACCAACAATGCAAACATAATCACGCCAACCGCTTTTGACACTGATCTCTCACACAGGTACCTTTATCGTTCTGCTGTTTCCCACTCAGGAGCCAGTGTCTGGGGTTGAACCCACCACCCTCGCTCTAAACCTTTGACGGGAAACAGGAGCACGAACCGCTTCGGTAGTGAGGGAACACATTACAAAAACATAACGACCGTCGGCCTATGGAGCTAGAACAGTCTCATAATTCGCAAAGGCACACACCGTTTCAAAAATGCACAGGACAAAATTTACAAATGCACACACCGATTCGCGAATGCACACACCGTTTCACAAATGCACAGGACAAGTTTCACAAATGGACAGAACAATTCACACGTGCGTAGGACAAGATATACAAATGTATTTTTGATGCACACAAAAATATAACCTGATTTGCAAACGTTTCGTTTGTGAGCTGTGCTGCATTTGCGTGTGACTTTTGAGATTCGCCTGACGTGACTCGATCCACAAATACGTTTTTTTTAACACGGAAGGATCTGCAACCAATCAGATTTCTTCCTTTGTTTCAGCCAATCATAAGAGCGCATCCCACATGGGGGACGATTTCCGCCCCTTTAATCTGATTGGTTTACGAGTAAGTCGTGTTTTATCCACTCCTCTGTGTCCCCCGTAGTCCCCCCGTACTTCCCCCGTCTGCATTAGAGACCTGATAGTGCCTTATGTTCCTGGCAGAGCTCTCCGTTCCCGGAGTGCAGGTTTACTCGTAGTTCCTAGAGTATCCAAATATAGATTTGGAGTGCGGGCGTTCTGCTATCAGGCACCATTACTATGGAACCAACTTCAAATCTGGGTTAAGGAGGCTGACACCATCTCCACCTTTAAAACTAAACTTAAAACCTTTCTGTTTAGTAAAGCCTATAGTTAGTGCTTAGTAAACCTCTAGCTGGTGTTGGTAAATCTCTAGGTAGTGTAAACTCTAGTGTGTTAGAGTCGCTCCTGTAGTTTCTTGTCCTGGCCCCCCCTTTTTCTCCTCTTTTTTCTCTTTTGTACATGGTGCAGCATCCTCTGCTGGTGGCGAAGAGCATCTCTGAATGCACAACACCGGAACCTGCAGCGTGGGAGTGAGAGGGGCAGGGTAACGGCCCGGTCAGGCGGGGGAGAGATTTGTCCGTCAAGACTCCTCTCCCTGGCCCTGCCCCTTCTCAACCTTTCCCGACCCTGCACCTAACCTGGGGCTTGCTGATTGGGCCGGAGCTTCGGGAGCTGCGTGCTGGCCTGCGGTCCTCACCCCCGGTCATCCCGTTGCTGCTTACACCTGCCTGCTGTGTGCTGTTGACGTCCGCGACCCCGAGTCTGGCCCTGGGCAGGAGGGTCCCCCCTTATGATCCTGGTCCTGGTCCAGGTTTCTTCCCTCCTAAAGGGGAGTTTTTCTTGCCACTGTTTGGCTTAAGGCTTTTCTCCCACTAGGGGAGTTTTTACCTGCCATTGTTTATGTAATAATTGCTCGGGGGTTTATGTTCATGTTCTGGGTCTCTGGAAAGCGTCTAGAGACAACTTTTGTTGTATTGGACGCTATATAAATAAAATTGAATTGAATTGAACCACCGACAACAACAACAATCAATTCTGGGATTTGTGGAACTCCTGGTTCTGGTCCCGGTCCACAGGTTACTGATTTTATGCTCCCACTAGTGATCCAGTGTGAGCGGCTCCCGTTCCCTCTCTTTCTGCCTCTCGGAGACAAATGATGAAGCGTCGCTGGCAGCCGGGCGGTCCCCCTTCCTGGTCATCCTAGCCTGGACACGTCGTCTCGGTGCGGTCCCTGTCCCCCTTGTCGGAACTTTTGCGGGTAAATCCGTTTAAACGCGGGTGGGCGTGCGGGCTTTCATGAACACAGCTGGGGGATGCTCCGCGGCTGATGCTGCTCACGCTGATTGGAGATGAGGTGTAGTCCTTACGAAATGTAACAGTACACGTTTCTCTGCTATTTAACCACCAGCGGGGACGCGCTTTGCATCAGCAGCGCCTGCGGACCAATTCACTGTCCTTACTGTATGCGTGTGACCTCAATCCCACCCGCTTCTGACACCTCTCCAACGATGAACTACAAAGCCCGCTGGGCTTTGGAGTCATTCCTTAATTCCTTTGTTCCAAAACCATGCAGTCAGCTGTAACAAAATCGAGGCTGGTCTCAGAGTGAGGCCTTAAAGTTGAAATTAAGGCTTCCCTTGTTCACATAGGACTGTGGCCCAACACCAGCTGTTCCATGTTTTTAATTTGATTGTAATGAGTGTAAGATAGAATTTACAGAGTGAAGGGTGTCACTAATTAGTGGTTAACCTGAAAACTGAATTAGTAGATAGGTGAGTTTGAGGAGTGTTTGGATTTCACAGAAGGATGATATTCTCATTTTTTTTGATGGAGTAGCCAGCAGTATGTAATATTCTGTCACACAACTAACTTCAGAATCTCTTAAAAAAGAGAGACCACAGCACGGACAGAATAATATATACTTTTCTGTATAAAACACACTATACGCTCCCACTGGGGGTCCTAAAGTCGTATTGTTTATATGCTGGAACTATTTATTTACCTACTGAGGTTTCTTTGCTGCAGAGTCGTGTGTGGATTGATTGTCTTCAGGATGCATTGGTAAGACAGGCACGCTCTGCTGTGGGACTTCTACTTTGCTGGGCCATGCATGTATTCAGATTACCCTTGAAGGCTGTCCTTTGCTGTGCCCCTTTTTATTTAGCTCATTGCTGTTTTTTTTGTTTTTTTAAACAATATTCTAAGCCAAAGAAGACAAAGTGTAGCTGGAGGTGATTGTCAAAGGGGAATTTAGTGTGCAGGAGAGACTGGGTGATGATACAGCATCTGTCATGTCAGAACATCTGGAACAATTTGAACACACACCTGACCAATAAGACCAAGAATATAGCTAGAATATGTAACTGAAGACCCTACTTAACGAGAAGAAGAGGATCTTCAAATCCGGGGACAAGGATGAACTGAGGAGGGTTCAGAGGGAGTTGATGAGAGGAATCAGGAGAGGCAAGGACAGTTACAGGAAGAAGCTGGAGGAGCGCCTCAGCAGGAGCAACGCCAGTGAGGTCTGGAGACGCCTTAAAACCCTCTCGGGCCTCTCCGGGGGGCAGCAGGGAGGGGTCTGCGTCTGGGCGAACAAGCTGAATTTGTTCTTTAACAGATTCGGCAACGACATGTCCCCTCCCCCCCTCCTCCTCTCCTTCTTCACACCAGCGCTCATCCGGGACGGCTGTGTCCAGGAAGGACGATCTGGAGTACAGGGGGGTCATTGCCGACTTCGTCTCATGGTGCGAACGGAACCATCTGCGGATCAACACCAGCAAGACGAAGGAGGTAGTGATCGACTTCGGCAGAAACCCTCTGCCTCTTGCACCGGTGAACATCCAGGGGCTGGACATTGAGACGGTGGAGGAGTACAAGTACCTGGGTGTTCACCTCAACAACTGGACTGGTCTCACAACACCAACGCCCTGTACAAGAAGGGCCAGAGTCGACTCCACCTGCTGAGGAGACTGAGGTCCTTCGGCATGTGCAGGGAGCTCTTGAGGACTTTTTATGACTCTGTGGTAGCGTCTGCTATCTTCTATGCAGTGGTCTGCTGGAGCTGCGGGAGCTCGGAGAGAGAGGGGAAGAGAACCGACTGGTCAGGAGGGCTGGCTCGGTTCTTGGTTGTATCTGGACTCTGCTGAGGAGGTGGGTGAGAGGAGGATGCTGGTCAAGCTGAACTCTATCATGAACAACCCTCTCACCCCCTACATCAGTGATTCTTAACCATAGGGCCGCGGCCCACACTTGGGCCGCGAGCGCCATCTAGTGGGCCGCCAAAAAAAATTCAGTTTTGTACATGTGGGGCGCGAGGGCCGCGGGACTGCATAGCAACTCCCAACAAAATGAGGAGAAGAAGACCCTCAGCTAGCTGTACGTGTAATAGTAAGAGAAATGGTGTGTCTTTACAGAGAAAATCCTTCATTTTGCACAGAGTAGGTTTAGATCCGCCAGGATCAGGGATCGATTAATTGGGTCTGCGCCCAGAGCGAGCGAGCACGGCGTGCTCATTTATCCCGGCGCGTCCCCGCGGCCGGGGAGGTTGGCTGGGGCTGCCGCTCGGGCGGTGGGCTCCGTCGTTACTGCTGAAGGATGGTAGATGTAGATGCGTGGGCTGTCGTGTCTGCTGGACTGGACTGTTCGGGCTTTCGAAAAAGCATCGGAAAGTAACTGCTGCAGCGCGACCAGAGAGCTGCGGTGCGGGCTGTGCCCGTCGCAGCTGATCAGGCTCGGATGAACCCGACACACTGAGTCCTGACAACTTATTAATGTAAATGTAAAATCAAACTAAGTTTTGTCCTCGCTGTATTTTTAAATATGCAACCCGGAATGGACAAATTCATCCTGTTCAGTCTTCCCACTGGGACAAAACCAGTGTCTCATACGTTCAGAGACCGTGGCGTTCAAAGTGCGAAAGTGAAACGCCACTGAAACAAAACACAAGTTTTTCATCAAACATATCCACTCAAGTCTGAACTGAAGTCACAGAAAAATAAACTGACCATCTTAAAAAATCCTGCCCATGTCTGGGTCCAGATACAGCTGTGAAGCAGCTTTCTCCACAGTGAACATAATTAAGACTAAATATCGTTTCAGGCTCATCAATGAGCACCTCCACATGTGCATGAGAACCTGACACCATCCAGCCCAGATTTAAAGTCCTGGCAGGAGAAGTTAAGAGCTCAGTTCTCTCACTGAACAACAGAAAGTGGGGGCATAAGATTATAAGAGGGGAATAAAGAAAAACTGCAAAACTGTTAAATTGTTAAGATGTGTTTATATTAATTTAGTATAAAAATGTGTTGAGACAATTAACAAAGAAAAGCGGAAATTCAAACTGCTGGTAGAGAAATAAAATAAGATAGCATTTGAAAAATAAAATAAAATCTACTTTATTTTTAAGAGAAAAAAATATGTTTAATTCAAGTTAAACATGTTAATTGGCAAATATGTACTTTTTTAATATAACAGTCAGATGCAGATGTTGATACATGTATATATTCAAGTAGCCTCATAGTTGTATGAGGCTACTTGAATATACACACACACACACATATATATATATATATATATATATATATATATATATATATATATATATATATATATATATATATATATATATATACATATATATATATATATATATATATATATATATATATATATATATATATATATATATATATATATATATATATATATATTATGATGTTCTGGACCTTCGCTTGAGTAAATTTTCTCTAAATGGACCTCTTAAAGTTTTAGTTGAATACCCCTGCTATACAGTGTTTATATTTAATGGGCCCGGGGCCACTCTGTACTGAAAAAATTGGGCCCCAAGGTCAGAAAGGTTAAGAACCCCTGCCCTACATGACACTGTGGGAGCATCAGCAGCTCCTTCAGCCAAAGACTGCTCCACCCGCGCTGCAAGAAGGAACGCTACCGCAGGTCCTTCATCCCCACAGCCATCAGACTCTATAATAACCAACTGTAGCCACCCGAGTGCAATAACCTGTCTCTTTGAAAGTGCATTACTTTTGCCCACTAAATACCTCACGTATTTTTGCACATGTGAAATATTATCCGTTTTTTTGTGTTTAGTATTTTTTCTCTTGTAAATTGCTAATTTTTCTACATTTTATATTGCTATTCTTTTAATTATTTAGCTATTTATTGGTTATGTCTATTACATTTTTTTTGTATAAACCATTGAGCGTGTGTGTGTTTGGCTGCTGCACGATTGAATTTCTCCTCTGGGAGATCAATAAAGTCTTCTATTCTATTCTATTCTATGGGTGGACAAGTTTCGCTTCTTTGTGGATGGCACAGCAATCCCATCAATCACCGAGAAACCGGTCAAGAGCCTGGGCAAGGTCTTCGACTGTAGTCTCAGGGACACTGCAGTAATCCCAACAACCATCAAGGAGCTTGAGACGTGGCTAACGGCTGTTGACAATTCTGGCCTACCTGGGAGGTTTAAGGCATGGGTTTACCAGCATGGCGTCCTACCCCGGGTTCTCTGGCCTCTGTTGGTGTATGAAGTGCCCTTGTCTACAGTGGAGACTCTAGAGAGGAAGATCAGCAGCCACCTCCGTCGTTGGATGGGCTTTCCACGGAGCCTATGTAGTGCAGCTCTGTATGGGAAGACCAACAAACTCCAGCTCCCTTTCAGCAGCCTTGAAGAGGAGTTCAGGGTCTCTCGCACAAAAGAGGCCTTGCTCTACCGGGACTCCAAAGACTCGAAAGTGGCATCAGCGGGCATTGTGGTGCGAACCAGTAGGAAGTGGAGGGCTCAGGAAGGCCTGGAGGTAGCCGAGTCTCGACTGAGACATAGGGCTCTGGTGGGCACGGTTGCAACAGCACGTGCAGGACTGGGAGCCATTCCTCAACCTCGCTACGAGAAGGTTCAAGGTAAGGACAAACGCCAGCTAGTCCTGAAGGAGGTGCGTGCAGGGGTTAAGGAGGAATGGACCAGCAAGATGGTGGGCATGCAGCAGCAAGGAGCATCGACAAGATGGGAGGGAGCGCTGGAGAGGAAGGTGACCTGGTCTGAGTTCATGATTGTTGAAAGACCCAAAACCCCAGATGATCTCAGGCACATCACTGATGATGTGTCCCAGTGCATCCTAGAATGTATCTTTTACTCATTTCTATTCTACTCTGTGAACATCTTCTCTCAAGGAAACCACCATGCTAATTGGTGAGGTCCCAGAAAATCTTTCACTTCCTGAAGTCTTGCCCTCTTACGCTATTGTCCCCTTCTGTAAATAAACATTTTACATCTTGCTTAACTGTGGTCTGAGTCTACTCACTTGGCTCGGTCACTTGCAAAATTATGACACTTTTCTGGAGAGAGAAAGCCTGATAATGATGAGAGATACTACATTCTGCTGGTTCTCTGAGAGCAGGAGAGTGACGAAATGTGCTGTGTGTTGGGAGTCACAACTTTACTGATTTGTTGGCATAAAAGGATGTGGAGGGAATTCGTGGTGTGGTGGTAAAAGAGAGGAACATTGTCAGATACTATCACCCCCAAAGGAACAACATGAACCTTGCAGTACTTGCCTCAGTGCTGTAGATGAAATGTATCCATAACATTGCGACTAAAGAGCTGGCCAGTAGACCTTGTTTGAAAGCCATATCATCTGCCTGGTCCATCTTAACCAAAATTATGTTAAATTGAGGCTGTCATCTGTACTGCAGCTCTTTCACTGCATGTAACTGAAAGAGACTGATGCTTTTTCTTTCTTCCCTACTTTTCCGATCTGGGCTCCTACAGCAGGATTAGCTGATTTTAAATGTTGATGAAGTTCAGACAGCTCCAACTGGGGACACAGATAAATCTTTATTACGCTTCAAAGTGCTCCTAAAATATTGTCATTAGTCTTCAACTGCAGCATGGTAAGCTGTCATCCAGAACTGGCCTGTCATGGAATGTCTCGTCATTTTAAAAGCAGGCTGTGGCAGCACGTGTCAGCCTGCTGTTGGCCTTCATTCTGCAATATGCTGCTAAATATGGTTCATGTTGGTTTACAGTATGTTAGATGCACTTCAGATTTTCAGAGTAGCATGTTTAACAGCAGTCTGTCAGCAAAAAAGTGAAGTGCAAATGTAGCTAGGGCTGGAAACCTCTCCGTTCATGAGTCCACCATATGGATATCACTGAACAGGCAAGATATCCATTTAGAACAACATAGAGGATGCCGTATGCCTACAATGTGCCAAATAGTACCTTGGAAATCCACAACAGTTGTGAGAAAAGGTTTTAGGGACGGATGAAACAAAAGTTGATTGTTCAGGAATAATAGTCAGCACTATGTATGAAGCAAAAAGTTCACAGCTTAAGACATCAAAACACCATTGAATTGTCAAAGTAAAGTAGATGAAACATCATGATTTGAGCATGCTTTAGTGCCTCATCATTATGGATTAAAAAAACCCCACTTCTTCAGGGTGGAGGAACATGACATGAGGCACGTGCTAAATCAAACTTCAGGAAAGCAGCAGAACATGATGGCATCACTGGCCAAGGACTGTGCAGACCAACTCATGGGAGTATTTACAAAAATACTGTCCTGAAAATCCGCCATGGATACCAGTGGACTTTGACCTCTTCAGACAGCTCTGTATTAAAAACAGACATGATTCTTTATTTAAAATCACTGCACGGACTCAGGGACACTTCCAGAGATCATTGTCTGTGAACACAGCTGGTTGTGTCGTCCAAACTTGCTGATTAAACCCTCATGAAAAGAAGCGGACGTACGTGAACATGATCTAGAAATACCTGTCTTCTCTGGTTCAGAGCTCATTTTAAATGGACTCAGGCAAGGTGGAAAAAACTGTTCTGTGGTCACATTGATTTGAATCTGAAATTATTTTAGAAACCATGGCCTTCCAGACAAGAAGGTTAGGCAGGTACCGCCTGGCTTGATATCAGCATTTACCGTATTTTCCACAATATAAGGCGCACCGCATTATAAGGCGCTCTAAATATATGGTAAAATACCGTACTATAGTGGCTGGGGTTGAGTTAAATTTTTTACCTGACGGAGCTGCGCTACAGGAAATGCTACAAAATCCTACAGCAAATGCGAAAAAAAAAAACAAGAAGAAAAGTACCGTTTGTCAAACTTTATTAACAAAATAAAAAAAAGCTTTGCTCCGTCTCGTCAAAGTCGCCATTATGAGAGTCAGCGTCGCTGCTGTTGTCTTGAACGTCTGTGACGATTCCTGACGTTTTTAGCGCCATTACTTTGGTGACACCAACTACATTACCCACAATCCCCCTGACTACAGTACCCACAATCCCCCTGACTACAGTAACAGAAATTACCGTAATGATCATATATAAGGCACACTGCAGGTTTTTGAGAAAATTAAAGGCTTTTAGGTGCGCCTTATAGTGCGGAAAATACAGTAGTTCAAAAACCTTCATACATGAGGAGCATTAGTGTCTATGGTTTGTGTGCTGGAAAATTGTATTGAATGAATGAATGAATGAATGAATGAATGAATGAATGAATGAATGAATGAATGAATGAATGAATGAATGAATGAATGAATGAAAGCTTTATTCCGAACATGGGAAAATATAAAAATAACACATAAGTCAATATAGTCAAAACAACAAAAAATGAATAAATAAAACAAAACAATGTTACCATGTCCGAAAAGGAGTAGAAAGAAGCATATGCTTTTTTAATCCTACCCCTTCTCCCTTCTCAGAAATGACTATCATCAGTTGATTTCAGTATCATATTACATATTTGCATTACATATGTATACATTTACAACAAAGAAAATAAATAATGTGAGTAAAGAAGTGAGTAAATGATGTGTGGAAACACCTGTGATCGTCAAAGCCCTTCATCTTCCCTGTTTCCTGTGAAAACCATCTTTTTGTACGGCTGTTTGAACCGGCTCATGCTTGGACGTTGCTTGAGCTCCGGACCCAAACTGTTCCACAACTTCACTCCACATATGGAAATGGTAAATGTTTTGAGTGTTGTGCGGATGTTTTAAATTGTTCTCCCCTCTCAAATGATAATTATATATATATATATATATATATATATATATATATATATATATATATATATATATATATATATATATATATATATATATATAATTAATTAATAGTAGTAGCACATGTACTAATAGTAATAACACATGTACTAATAGAAGTAGCACCTGTAGCCTACTTATAGCAGTAAACCATGAACTGCACAGATACCGAGGGGACTGACTGAGATGCCACAGACGCTGTCTCTGGAGAAATGTTGACACCCAGGACGCTTCACAAGACACGTTGGTCGACTGCCACCGACACTCTTGTGAGGTCTGTGTTTTATTCATTGTGATGTGATAAGTTCTTACCTCGATCTGAAGCAGGGCCTCCTCTCTCTGACGAAGCACCTCCACATCTTCCTCACTGATCTCAGACAGGAAGACCTGAGCTCCTTCTCCTGAGCCGTCTGCCTCTCCAAACAGGGAACCCTCCTCTCTCAACTCGTTGCCTGGAATTTGAGGACTCTGTAGGAAATCATAAAACAACACAAACACATTAGATTTGATGACTTCCCCCATGGCTCAAAGTTAAATCCTGTTTTGGATGGGAAGCAGCTTTCACTGTGTCTGCTGGCTGCCAAACATCCCAACGCTGAAACCTTTCACATGACCTGCATCCGTCCACACAGTACTGGTGCTTTGAGAGGTTACTCTTAACCATTGTGCTGTCTTTGGGTCAAGGGAGGGTGAAGGGAGGAAAGATGGGAGGGAGGAAAGATGGAAGGAAGGAAGAAAGGAGGAAAGAAGGAAGGAAGTAGGAAAGGGAGTAAGGAAGGGAGGAAAGATGGGAGGAAGGAAAGAAGGAAGTAAGGAAGAAAGGAGGAAAGAATGAATGATGTAGGAAAGGGAGTAAGGAAGGGAGGAAAGATGGGAGGAAGGAAAGAAGGAAGTAAGGAAGAAAGGAGGAAAGAATGAATGATGTAGGAAAGGGAGTAAGGAAGGGAGAAAAGATGGAAGGGAGGAAAGAAGGGAGAAAAGATGGAAGGAAGGGTGAAAGGAGAGAAGAAGGAAAGAAGGAAGGAAGTAGGAAAGGGAATAAGGAAGGGAGAAAAGATGGAAGGGAGGAAAGAAGGGAGGAATGGAAGGAAGGAAGAAAGGAGAAAAGAAGGAAATAAGGAAGCACATAGGAAAGGGAGTAAGGAAGGGAGAAAAGATGGAAGGAAGGGAGAAAGGAGAAAAGAAGGAAGGGAGTAGGAAAGGGAGTAAGGAAGGGAGGAAAGAAGGGAGGAATGGAAGGAGAAAAGAAGGAAAGAAGGAAGGAAGTAGGAAAGGGAGTAAGGAAGGGAGAAAAGAATAGGAATAGAAGGAAAGAAAAATGAGGGTAAAAAAGGAGGGAAATAGGAAAGGAAGAAGGAAGGAGAGAGCATGGCAGGAGGAAAGAAGGATGGAAGAATTGGGTCATTTTGACCCAAAGACAACACAAGGGTTAAGTGTTGAATGGTCAGTTTGACAAAATAATGGAAAAGTGTGATGATTACTGGATTCCAATAAGAAATGTTGCATTTGAAAGACTGATTTTTCACATGTGTACAGAAGATGGGCGAGACGACTGATCAGCACATGACAGAGCCCAGGGACAGGAGTAACATGTGAATTTAGAGATTGAATGGTTAACTGATAAAGGACAGACTTACTATTACTATTCTACTAGAGAGGACACAGTGAAAACACAGGCAAAAGAGTTGTCTGAAACCTCCAATGTAGATGAAGCACGTAGAGACACACAGAGTAAAAAGAAAAGAGAGCAGTGCCCCTGGCGCAAAAACAGACAGGAAACCAATGAACAGGGAGAAGCAGGAAAATACGTGTGGTTGATCTGGCACACAGCATCCTCCAGAAAAATGGGCCCACAGTCAGTAAAATATCCCACAAAGGGATAGACAGAACCACTATCCTCAGGATTCCTAGAATCAAACACAACACAGCAAAATCCTTTCAGTGTTTCTCAAGGACTGCAATGTTTTAGTGAAAGAAGTTCTTTTGGACATAGTGGCAGAAAACAGAAAAGAAAGACTTGATGCTGACATTGCCAGTAAATAACATACACTGTGGTGAAATTGGACCCGGGAGCTCAAACATGTGTTCAGTAACATTAAGCGTAGACCTAAACTGGTTGCAGCAGTAGTAGAAGTAAAAGGCTACTTGGGCACAAACATGCCCGGTAAAAGAAAATCCCTGGTGAAAGTGCTACACACAAGAGAGTATACAACTGCCTTCATTGTAATCTGCCCTGGCGTTATCTGTTTGTCAGAGGCTAAATGATGAAGAGCTAGCTCTGGAAGGACTCACAACTAGGGATGGGAATCGAGAACCGGTTCTTGTTGAGAACCGGTTCCCAGTGTTTCAATTCCTTGGAATCGTTTGCCTTTTTCGCAAACGATTCCCTTATCGATTCCAGTGGGCGCGAATGACGTCACCAAGCATGTTGAGCAACGTGCGCATTCGCGCCCAGCAGGAAAACACGGGGACAAAGCGGTACAAACGCTCGAAAGTTTGGTTACATTTTACCAAAAAGGATGACAACAGGGCGACAATACTTGCAATGTGGACATTTCAACAAAGGGGGGAAACTGTCAGGACTCGGCCGGCTGATGCGCTGGGAGCGCGGAGTCAGCCGGCGTGTGGTAAGGCTGATTTATGGTTCCACGTTACACCAACGCAGAGCTTACGGCGTAGGGTACGCGGCGACGCACACCGTACAGCGTACCCTACGCCGTAGGCTCTCGTCGATTTAACGCGGAACCATAAATCATGCTTTAGAAGAGCTGCCCTCTCGGACACATAGACATGCCAGGCGCGGTCCGTCGGACAGCGGAGCTCCTGACACAGCTGCAGCTCGTCAGCTCATCTATGGAGAAGTTAAAGAGCAGTCACTGCTAGCTTCTCCTTTCATCAAGGCAGGGAAGAGTATCAGGCCAGAATAGATGAATGTCACCAAGCAGTGACTAAGTTTGTGGTGTTGAACATGTTACTGGACATTCTTGTGTAATTGCCACAAAATAATTTGTTGTATGTAGTTAATTTCTACAGAAGAATATTTATTTTATTATTATTATTTCATATTAAATACATATTTTATATTACAAATAATTTTGTGGCACCATGGAGGAGCCCAAGGCTGATGGCGTCTTAACACCATCACAAAGTTGATACTAAAATTGTTTGTTCTCCTTTTTTCCAAATGAGAATCGATAAGAGAATCGATAAAGAATCGAATCGTTAAGCAGAAAGGAAAATGGAATCGAAATCAGAGAAATCTTATCAATTCCCATCCCTACTCACAACATCTATGAAGAATTGATGCAAGAGTAAAGTGACCAGTTCCAGGGTCTTCTAGGATGTCTTCTAGGAGAAGAGACAATCAGAGTGGATAAAAATATTCCACCTATCATCAAGCCATGCAAAAATGTGTAATTTGCTCTACAAAAGCCACTGAAGGCCCAGCTGGACAGGATTGAGGGGCCTCAAGGTTATTGAGAAGATTGAAGGGCCAAAAGATTGCGTCAGCTCACTGGTCATTGTAGTCATAAAGAATGGAAACCTCAGAATTTGTATCGATCCACAAAAGCTAATTAAAGCAATGAAAAGAGAAAATTTCTAATTTCCAAAAGAAGAAAAGAATGGCCGTTTTCAAATATAAAAAAAGGAAATTTTAAAATTGGCATTATCGTTCTGACTTCACTACAAATATGAAGTTAGAGCACTCCTTATTCAGGTCAAAATATGTAAATACTACATTCTATTACACCACAACAAAGTTATAACTTTATTTTTCTACTCCTCACTCCACTTTCACTTTTGCTTGTTCGTGAAAAATGCATTTTGTGATACTTTGCTTGTCTCAGGTCTACTCAACTCTCCTTTGGATGCATCCTCAATAAAGTGGGTGGATCAAATAAATACCTGGGAATGTGGACCAAACGTGATGAGATGCAGACTCCGAAGTGAGAAGAGAACTTTGGCTAAAGGTGATGAACTTTCACAAGTGCAGACCAAGTGCTCACCGTCTAACGTTGGTTGCAGTTCCTCACCTGACCACTAGAGGCTCCATAAGTGAGTTCATTTCCACTGACCTCCATGTTAAAATGTCCAACAGCAGAAATGAACATAGTTAAAGAAAAAAAAAGAAAGAAATGAACGTATATAAAGTCTTGTCCAAAAACCATTTTGGTCTCACTTGTTTAATTTCACGCCCATCACATCTCTGACGGGGGTGGACGTTTTTGTAACGTGCCAGGATATAACTCGTCTGTCTTTGTCATGTAATGAAGCTTAGCAAAGTTGAATTGAATTGAATCCAATGCCTGTTATTGTCATTATACATTGTCCAATGAAATTATAGTAAAGTAATCAGTAGTTAGTACGTATCCACCTCTGCTTCATTCAATGTTTGTGGTCTATCATACAAACAAGTATAGTTTCAGTCAACTTTTGATATCAACTGCTTGAAATAATGTATTTTTCTTTTACTCATTACTGCTCTTAAACAGCCACAAGCCCAAGATTTTCATGGAAGCAAAAAATGGAAGGGATCTCTTGTAGCCAGTATTGGAGTTGAGGGGGGATGAGGGGGCATGAGGGGGGATGAGGGGGGACGGTGTCCCCCCCCTGAAATAAAAACGGTCCAAATCATCCCCCTGTAAAACTGCCATCCCTCCTTTCCATCCCTTATGTCATTTCATCAATGAATGTGGTTTTACTGCTATTTCAACATTTAGAGTCATCACCAGAAAAATAACAACAATTTTCACCTGTTTCAGGTAAATTTTCACTTGAAATAAGTAGGAAAATCTGCCACTGGGACAAGATTTATCTTCTTATTACAAGCAAAAACATCTTGTTCCACTGGCAGATTTTTCTACTTATTTCAAGTGAAAATCTACTTGAAACAGGTGAAAATTGTTGTTTTTTCCAGTGATGAGTCTTGTTTTAAGTATAATGAGATTTTTTCACTAAAATGAGACATTTTAACTAGAAATTAAAGCTGCAAGCAGCGATGAACGGGCCCTCGCACTCACGGCCACTGCCCCCCACAAGCATATCAGAAATGACACCACCCACGACTTCCTGTGTCAAACCATTGAAAAGTTATAGCAGAAAAAGGGACAACAAATCAGAAGAAGGGGCGGGGCTAATGCAGGCCAATGAAGGTCAAGGACTCCATACAGAATCTGATGACACCATCCACGACTCTCTATGTCAAACCATTCCAAAGTTATAGCAGAAAATCGGGACAACCAATCAGAAGAAGGGGCGGGGCTAATTAAGGCCAACGAAGCTTAAGGACTCATTACAGAGTCCCATGACACCACCCACGACTTCCTATGTCAAAACATTAAAAAGTTATAGCAGAAAAAAGGGACAACCAATCAGAAGAAGGGGCGGGGCTAATTTAGGCCAATGAAGGTCAAGGACTCCATAAAGAATCTGATGACACCACCCACGACTCTCTATGTAAAACCATTCCAAAGTTACAGCAGAAAATCGGGACAACCAATCAGAAGAAGGGGCGGGGCTAATTAAGGCCAACGAAGCTTAAGGACTCATTACAGAGTCCCATGACACAACCCACAACTTCCTATGTCAAACCATTCAAAAGTTATGGCAGAGAAAAGTATTCTAGGGGGCGCTGTTGAGCCGTTAGGCCACGCCCATTAATGCAAACCATGAAATATCACATTTATCGCCAAGTCTGTCTTGCATGCAAAATTTGGTGACTTTTGGAAAACTATTAAATATGGACCAATCAGATTTCAAAATGGCCGACTTCCTGTTCGGTTTCGGCCATGGCTCCAAGAGACTTTTCTTTAAGTTGTGCCATGATACAGGTGTGTACCGATTTTCGTGCATGTACATCAAACCGTATTGTGGGGCTTGAGGCACAAAGTTTTCCGGGGGGCGCTGTTGAGCCATTTTGCCACACCCATTAATGCAAACCATGAAATATCAAATTTATCGCCAGGCCTGGCTTGCGTGCCAAATTTGGTGCCTTTTGGGGAACTATCAAGTATGGACCAATCAGATGAAGGGGGGGTGCGCTTGTTGGCGTCTAGCGTCGCCACGGTAACACTTTTGAAAGAGAAAAGTAATGCGTGTGGTCGCAGGATGGAGACGCACATTTTGATGTATAACTCACCTGGGTGCACGTTACGGTTCGGGCCGTATTAATTCTCGAAGGAATGGCATGTATTGCTCCAAAATTACGTGATTAATTCAGAATGTTCAAAATGGCCGACTTCCTGTTTGGTTTTGGCCATGGCGCCAAGAGACTTTTCTTTAAGTTGCGACATGATAAAGAAGTGTACCGATTTTCGTTCATGTACGTCACACCGCATTGTGGGGCTTGAGGCACAAAGTTTTTTCTGTCTGAACCAATCAGATGAAGGGTGGACGCGCTTTTTGGCGATTAGCGTCGTCACGGTAACGCTTTTGAAAGAGAAAAGTAATGCGTGGTGTCGGAGGATGGAGAGGCATATTTTGATGTATAACACACTTGGGGGCACGTTACGGTTCGGGCCGTATTAACTGCCGAAGGAATGGCATGAATTTCGCCAAAATGACACAATTAATTCAAAATGGCCGACATCCTGTTCGGTTTCGGGCATGACGCCAAGAGACTTTTCTTTAAGTTGTGCCATGATACAGGTGTGTACTGATTTTCGTGCATGTAGGTCAAACCGTATTGTGGGGCTTGAGGCACAAAGTTTTCCGGGGGGCGCTGTTGAGCCATTTTGCCACGCCCATTAATGCAAACCATAAAATATCAAATTTTTCGCCAGGCCTGGTTTGCGTGCAAAATTTGGTGACTTTTTGGGCACGTTTAGGGGGGCAAAAAGGCCTTCCTTTTGTCAGAACATTAAGAAGAAGAAGAATTCCTACAGATACAATAGGGCCTTCGCACTGCAAGTGCTCGGGCCCTAATAAGACAAATATTCTTGTTAAGATTTAGAGTTTTTGCAGTGATCCATTTTACTTATCCTGTGAAGGACAGAGTCATATTGATAAGTTCAGAAAAGTGTTTTTTATTGTTGTGTTTTGATGTATTTGATGTAAGCCCAGTGGATATTTAAAGCTTACAGAAGGCTGCATTTAACTGCTGCTATGTCATCCCTGCAGTATTTCTGCAGGTGTTTTGGTCACTGCTATTATTTGTAATATATTATATTATTTGTAATCAGCACAAATTATCTGTCCCCATATGATCAAATCCACCATCCCCCCTGATTCTTTTTTACAACTCCAGTACTGCTTGTAGCGGTTTGAAGACCACAACAGTCCCCAGAACAGAACCAGCCTTCTTTAACAGTTTGTTCAGTCTCTGGTTGTGATGCTGCAGAGGTGAATGAATGCTCCACCACAGACGTAGAGAAGATATTCAACATGTTGCTGCAAACACTGAAGGAGCTAAACTAACCCTTGTACTGTCTTTGGGTCAAAATGACCTAATTCTCCTGTTCCTTCTTTACTCCTGCTCTCTCCTTCCTTCTCCCTTCCTCTTTTCTCCATTCCTTCCTTCCTTCTTTCCTTCCTTCCTCCTTTCCTTCCTTATTTCCGTCCTTCCTTATTTTTCCCTTCCTTTCTTCTTTCCTCCCTTCTTTCCTTCCTCCCTTCTTTCCTCCCCCCTTCCTTCCTTCCTTCCTTCCTTCCTTCCTTCCTTCCTTCCTTCCTTCCTTCCTTCCTTCTTTACTCCTTTCCTTCTTTATTTTCTACCCTCGTACATTCTTTCCTTGTTTTTTCCCTTCTTTCCTCCCTTACTTCCTTCCTTCCTTCCTTCCTTCCTTCCTTCCTTCCTTCCTTCCTTCCTTCCTTCCTTCCTTTCTTCCTTCCTTCCTTCCTTCCTTCCTTCCTTCCTTCCTTCCTTCCTTCCTTTCTCCCTTCCTTCTTTTCTCCCTTCCTTCCTTATTTCCTTCCTTCCTTATTCCTTCCTTCCTTCCTTCTTTACTCCTTTCCTCCCTTCTTTCCTCCCCCCTTCCTTCCTTCCTTCCTTCCTTCCTTCCTTCCTTCTTTACTCCTTTCCTTCTTTATTTTCTACCCTCGTACATTCTTTCCTTGTTTTTTCCCTTCTTTCCTCCCTTACTTCCTTCCTTCCTTCCTTCCTTCCTTCCTTCCTTCCTTCCTTCCTTCCTTTCTTCCTTCCTTCCTTCCTTCCTTCCTTCCTTCCTTCCTTCCTTCCTTCCTTCCTTCCTTCCTTTCTCCCTTCCTTCTTTTCTCCCTTCCTTCCTTATTTCCTTCCTTCCTTATTCCTTCCTTCCTTCCTTCTTTACTCCTTTCCTTCTTTCTTTTCTCCCCTCGTACATTCTTTCCTTCCTTCCTTCCTTCCTTCCTTCCTTCCTTCCTTCCTTCCTTCCTTCCTTCCTTCTCCCCTCCCTTCCTTCTTTCCTCCCTTCTTTCATTCCTTCCTTCCTTCCTTCCTTCCTTCCTTCTTTCCTCCCTTCTTCCCTTCCTCCTTCCTTGACCCTAAGACAGCACAAGTCTGTTCTGTCCTTTCTTATAACCAGCATCAGTGTTTCAGCTCCAGTTTAGTGAACACTGAGGTATTTCCACTCCTCCAACACCTCCACTCCTTCTCCCATGATGGAAAAACTGTTCAACTTAATCCTGCTTCTCCTAAAATCCACAATCACCCCCTTAGTCTTGTTCACATTCAAGATTAGATGATTGTTACACCATGCCACAAAACGCTCCACCAGTCTCCTATCCATCCCTGATACAACCACAACTGCAGAGTAATCAGAGTGTTTCTGCACATGACAGGACTCCGCCTGTATTACTTATCCTTTTACATGTAACTTTACCCAAGTGATGCCTTTAAACAAAGTATATTGTTCTTTTCTTTCAGCCATCCTGATCCACCGCTCTCCTTTTATAGACCTCTAATTCACTTTCATTCTCGGCTAACAAAGTCACAGTTGGTTTTAATCAAAACTCTCCTTTTAATTCAATTGTGAATTCTTGTTGAAACCAAATTGTTAGAAAATAACAGCTTAAATATCTGTGAATGGTAAATCAGTCACTGCCTGAAAATGAGTGGTTCTTTCATTTAACCCACAAGCTACCATGTTTTCATTAATTTGCTAGGACTTAAACATCCAGCACTGAAACAAAAGAAACACAATATAAGTTTGGAAAATAAAGAAAACTAAATGTGTGAAATGGTTTAACTATTTCCAATGTCTTAATTGCTTTTTTAAATCTATAAAAGTGAATTCCATTAACTGACTGTGATGGAAGTGCATTATTTCCGTTCATTATGTTCATGCCAAGTAGTGGCAGGACTATATTGCAATCGTCCAAAACGACCCAAAGGGCAATGTTGCTAGAAATATTGCTAGAAAGCTAAAGTCGCAAAAATCCCACTGCGCTGCAGTGAGTGTATAGCATGACCCCGCTCTGATAATGAAGAAAAAAATCCCCCAAAAATAAAACACGCCCAAGAAAACCTGAAAAATGCAGGCGATGTATTAGTATCCAGAAACGGTTTCCCTTCCCTTCAAACGTTCAAACACTCGGCCCGATTGGCAGTAAAGGACCGTACAACCTCATTATGCCAATCATTACAGTCGATATTTAACTTTCAATTAAAAGACTAAACGTTTGGGTTCAGCTGGATTCATATCAGAGCTACAATCTTATTTTGATACAAGCACCTTGTCTGTTCTGGTAAATCTGCTGTACTAGCATCTCTCAGGGTCGTCCTTCTTCAACACTCACACATGTGTTCGGCTTTTTGCGACATTATAATATTTGTTCTTGACCAGGGGTCGGCAACCCAACATGTTTTAGAGTCATATTGGACCAAAAACACAAAAAACAAATATGTCTGGAGCCGCAAAAAATGAAAAGTCTTGTATCAGCCTTAGAATGAAGAAACACATGCTGCATGTTTCTATATTAGTTATAACTGGGGGAAGATTTGTTTTTTCATTATGCACTTCGAGAAAAAAGTCGAAATGTTGAGAAAAATTCGAAATGTTGAGAAAAAAGTCGAAATGTTGAGATTAATGTTGAAGTACAATCTGGAGAAAAAAGTTGAAATGTTGATAAAAAAGTTGAAATGTCGAGAAGTCGAAATGTTGAGAAAAAATTCAAATTTACGAGAAAAAGTCGAAATGTCGAGATTAAAAAGTAAAGGAAAAAGGAAGAAAAAAGAGAAAAAGGAAAAAAGAAGAAAAAAGAAAAAAAGAAAAAATAGAAGAAAAAAAAGAAAAAGGAAAAAAAGAAGAAAAAAAGAAAGAAAATAAGAAAAAAAGAAAGAAAAAAGGTCAAACATTTTTGAAAAAGCTCCAGGAGCCACTAGGGCGGCGCTAAATAGCCGCGTGCGGCTCTAGAGCCGCGGGTTGCCGACCCCCGTTCTAGACATTTGTTCAGTCTTTTTTCTTAAGTATTAGGGCGGCTTGGGTGCGGAAGACCCAGGTTCAAGCCCTGCAATGGCAACCAAGATGAACCACGTTGGGCCCCTGAGCAAGGCCCTTACCCCTAATGGCTCCCCAGGCTCTCTCAGGTGTAAGTTGCCTTGGATAAAAGCATGTGCTAAATGACAGTAGTAGTAGTATGTTATTATCAATCTTACTTAAATACCAGTCACTTCAATTTTTCCACAACACTAATGATCAAAGAGATTAAGACCAAATATTGAAAATTCAAATTCAAAAATACTTTATTAATCCCTGGCAAGAAATGGATTGTTGAAGACAGTTAAACTAGAGACAACATTTGCTCTGAGGATTAGAGCCCCCTGCAGCTCTACCCCTGAATACAATGTTAAGTCACGAGCCTCTGTAGAAGAACAACAGTAGAAAAATACGCTTTTTAGCAAACAGACTTATGTTTGAACTGAGACCAACACAGTAGAATCGGTATCTTTTAAAGCACAGCATACTCTTTACATAGAGAAAATGTGTGTCTTTATTTGCTGGAGAAGACCCCTGAGTCTGCTACACCTATCTTTGTGGTGTGGTTCAGTTTCCAGTGGATCTACATAGCTACGGCCGGTGGGCAGTGACCAAAATAAGCTATCAAAATGACCTATATTCAAAATGTGTCTTATCTAACGCTTAAAAGAGGCACTCCAGTCCCAGCCCGTTCCTGTCATGCCTGACTTTCCAAGCGGTTTTCCCCGGACTGATCACCTGTTGCCGATCCTGCCTGTCCCCGACCTGTTGGCCTGTCTCCGTCCTGGTAATCATTAGGAGATGGGCGGTATGGACTAAAAAATGTATCACGATAATTTCTGGCATTTATCCTGATAACGATAAAAATGATGATAAAAAAATACCAACTCAACTCCACCTTTGTAACTATAAATCTATCACCACATTCAGTCTTTGGAGCCAAGACACTGCTCTAAAAGATACTACATACTAAACTACACCAATTACATTGAATTAATAAAAACCAATTAAATGAGTTACACCTGTACTGCAAAACTGGAATGACTCAGATCCTCCATGTTTGTTACATAAACACGTATCAACCGGAATTTCTCTTTCTCTTTTCTCTTTCTTTCTGGCTCATTCCTTCCTTCCTTCCTTCCTTCCTTCCTTCCTTCCTTCCTTCCTTCCTTCCTTCCTTCCTTCCTTCCTTCCTTCCTTCCTTCCTTCCTTCCTTCCTTCCTTCCTTCCTTCCTTTCTTCCTTCCTTATTTCCTTCCTTCCTTATTTCCTTCCTTCCTTCCTTATTTCCTTCCTTATTTCCTTCCTTCCTTCCTTATTTCCTTCCTTCCTTCCTTCCTTCCTTCCTTCCTTCCTTCCTTCCTTCCTTCCTTCCTTCCTTCCTTCCTTATTTCCTTCCTGCCTTCCTTATTTCCTTCCTTCCTTATTTCCTTCCTTCCTTCCTTATTTCCTTCCTTCCTTATTTCCTTCCTTCCTTCCTTATTTCCTTCCTTCCTTCCTTATTTCCTTCCTTCCTTCCTTCCTTCCTTCCTTCCTTACTTACTTACTTACTTCCTTCCTTCCTTCCTTCCTTCCTTCCTTCCTTCCTTCCTTCCTTCCTTCCTTCCTTCCTTCCTTCCTTCCTTCCTTCCTTCCTTCCTTCCTTCCTTCACGTACGTTGTGCGTGGATTTAACACAGAACCATAAATCAGTTTTATGGTTTGTACCGTGAGATGACAAATTCTTACCGTGGGGAATTATTTTGACGGTAAATCGTGAATGGTAAAATATCACCCATTCCTAGTAATCACCTCAGCCTTCTGTCCCCAACCTGTTGGCCTGTCTCCATCCTGGTACCCACTTCAGCCGTCTGTCCCCCGACCTGTTGGCCTGTCTCTGTCCTGACTTTTTATGACGCTGTAGCATCCACCTTTTCCATGCAGTGGTCTGCTGGGGGAGTGGATGCACCGACAGGTGGTGGGCGAGAGGAGGACAGACAACCCACATAACCCACGGCACGAGGCCGTGGGTGCGCTGAGCAGCTCCTTCAGTCGGACTGAAACACCCCCCGCTGCAGGAAGGAGCGCTAAGCATCTCATTCATCACGGAAGCAGTTAAAACTCTATAACACATCTTATGGCCCTTTTCCACTAGTACCTACTCAATGCGCTTCTACTCGCCACGCCCCCGTCTTGCGCTTTTCCACTACGGGCCGAGGCGGGTGGAGCCGTGACAAGCAGATACTTTTTCTGTACCTTTTTTTGCCGAGGTTCTAAGCGGGCTGAGTTGGCCCTGGATCTGACGTCATCACACTGATTGGTCGGGGGGCGGGGCCGTCAGACGTTTGAATCAGGAAGCGGGAGTCAGCGCGAGAACGACTGGCGGCTCGCAGCGATTTTATTATACAGCGCAAACGTCTGCTTGGTGATCCAACTCTGAGGTGCAGATGTTCATAAACCTGGTGGCTGAGGAGAGAATTAAAAAGGGATGTAGACGGAGATAAGGAACGATCAGGAGCTCTGTTTTACTCTCAGCCGCTCGCGGCTCCAGCTGATTTCTCATCAGCGCCGACACAAAAAAAGGTGTTTTGCAATCGAGTACGTCACAGCAGCTTCACCCCAACCCGCCCACTTCTCACCTGGCTGTTGAAAAACAAATGAGGCCAAAGGGGGTGGAGCCGGGACGATGCGTGACGAGCCGTACCGAGGTGAGTCGGGCTGAGTACGTACTAGTGGAAAAGTGCCATTAATGTCATTAGGGTCACTTGGTCAGTTTACCTCCACTGCCATCACTACGTGTAGACATATGTGTGTATATATTTATTAGGGGTGTCAAATTAGCGCTATAATTGTAATTAATTCCAGGCATATTTAGCACATTTTTTAATTGCTTAAACTATTTTTTAATCTCTAACTTTACTTTTTCTGTTTGCGAGTTGCCTTTATTATGAAATCTGTGTTTGTGCGGTGGACTTCTTGTGCTTGAGTTGTGGGCGGAAAACAACGGTCAGTCCCACCTTGAAGACACGGAGCCATCCCTGGGTGTGGGCGTGGTTAGCTACGCTGGTAGACCCCCGTTGTAGCTGGACAGGTATGGGGGGGTGGTGACTAGTGGAGGAGAGAGGTGAAAATGGAGGAGCATGTGAAAGTTGTCAGTCCAGTGAATTAGGAATTTACATTTCTAAAACACTCCGACGGCACCATTGATAAAGGTAGAGAGATATGTCTTTGTGGAAAGGACTTTGCTCACCACCGAAGCAGCTCAAGTTTAGCCACATAAACGGAGAGCATCCGGTCGCGAGCGCAGCCGCAGCTACCCTGAGCAGCAACAATGTTGCCACAGCAATGACGTTGCCACAGCAACGCTCTTCTCCAAACTAAACTCGAGGAGAGCACCGTGCATGAGCACGTCTACGACCGAGAGGTGGCAAATGTTCTTGCCAAGTGAATGCAACTGTTCAAGTCTGTTAAAAAAGATACATTACTTTAGAAAGCCACTTTTTGTTGTTATATATTGTCGAGACACATTGTCATGCGAGTTCACGCCTTGCAGGTTGCCCTAGCCTCATACCCCCGCTTGACCCATCGTCACACAAGTTCCGGCGTCTTGCATCCCTGCCGAGACAGGCACTGTGGAAGTGGCTTTGACTTCCAGCCCTTGCAGAGACTTCCTGACTCCTCAGGGGGTAGTTCCAAACAGAACGATCACATCTGACTGTAAATTACCTTTTGTCTCTCACTTGGCTTGTTTATTCCTACCTTTTGTTGATTGAACTTCTTGTATAAAAACCCTGTTGTAAAATCTCTCTGGGTCAGCACACCAACCAAGACACGCGTCTGTGTAGGTCTGCTCACCGCCGGCTACTGAATAAAACTCACTACTCACAAGCGGACTTCAGAACTGGTTTTGATAAATTCCTCAACAATATCAATGTTTTTATCTGCCACAATAATGTAATGAATTTAAAGGAAAACACCTCAACTTGAGTGCTTTTATTATTTTTATTATAATTAAATTAATTAAAAAGAAATTAATTAATTTAATTACTTGCAGAACTTAATTAATTAATCCCTGAATGTTTTTAATCGCTTGACAGCACTAATATATATCTCCTATTTATAGTTAGCTATGATTTATTTGAACATCTTCACAACCTTCCATCAATAATGCATACTGTGTATGTTGAACATAGATTACCGGCTACCGTATGTAGCATCTTTTTTTGCTTACTCTTCTGTTTTCGTACTTGGGTTGTGGTAGTTCACACATTTCCCCTTGTGGGATCAATAAAGTCTTATCTTGATAGCTGTTGGCAGGATTGTTATCCTCTAGCGGTCTGAGTTGAGATCTGAAGACACTTTCTGAATCTCTGTTTTTTGTAATTTGATAAAGAATCCTGTTAACGGCTAAGACAGCTGAGGTGTGACAAGGAACCTGTAGCTCAAGGGAGGATGGGAGGTCTGTTTGGCTGGGGACATGAGAGGAGGCTGCTGGGATTGTTTCTGAACTGAACCGAACTCAACCTGTTGAAGGATGTGTTGGACTAAAACTTTCTACCAGAAAAAGGCAACTCTGACTTAGCAAGTGCTTGAAAACATGTTGCTGTGAAAATCCAACAAGTTGAACAGCTTGAACGTTGTAAGACCAACAGACTGTGTATTCTGTCATGTCTGTGAAAAAAACAAACCAAAAAACCCAAAGCAGTCAGCTTCTTCCACAGAAGTTGCTCAGTCACAGATTGTCTGCTCTTTGCCAGGTATGACCGTACGGCGTGGTTGCAAAAAGGCAGCTTCTGATGAATCCAAATGACATGTTTTGTGTGTTTTACATCCTTGTCGGGACCTCGCAATTATCGCCAAATTCAGCGAGGTCAAGGTTTTTGAAGTGATGAATGTCCAGTTCCATCTCACGTCTGTTCAAAATCACCCTAATCCCTAGGTAAAATCTGAAGGGCATCGCATATCCGCATTTATCTGCCTCTTTCTGTGACTTTTCCCCCCTTCCTTGTGTGGTGGAGGACTGAAACTGGCGTATCTTACTCTGGAGCCCTTCTACAGCGGAACAGTCATGATTCCATCCCTCTACATGCTCAACAGCCAGGACAACCAAAGAAACAAGTAGCAACAGCAAACATCTAACCCCCTTATAATGTTGCTATTCTTTCTCGCACAAATCTGCTCTCTGACCAATCAGGGAGCTGATCTGTTGCACAAACCTGATTTGCATTGTTTTTCTTGTTCTTTGCTTAAGCCCTGAATTGCAACAGAAAAGGTAAAAAGAGAGGTGAAATAAAAGGTAATAGATTTAGAAAATGCAGTTTCGAAAAGGATTTGATTTGAAAATCCAGGGAAAAGACACAGAAACGGAAAACAGAATTACCTTTTCAAAATGCCTGAATAGAACATACGGTAATTGAGTAAAAATAGGGGGAAGGTCCACTTGTTTGCATACTTTGCACTACATTTTGACAAAATCAGTTTGTATTTGAAGTATGTGAGAGTATGTGATTTTGATTTTTTCAAAATTCACGTCCAGGTCAATGACCCATCGGCTTCCCGTGTTGCAGGTCAGTGGATGGCTGACACAGCGACTTCTCTGAAGAAATGAAAGTTCAGTGTCTCCTAAAACAATGTAATGTAAAAGCAGGACGCAGCAGCTTTGCTCAGAGGGAAATTATTGTGTTTTTCATTCCATCTAAAGCAAAAATCTTGAACTTGAGTGTTGGATACAATGGAATTAATTAAAATAGTGGGAGCCATTGGTGGACTGACATCCCTCATTAAATGTTGGAGTGTTTGAGACAATGTGGTGTTGCTGTGCACTGATATTTCAAAGCTGAAGCAATATTAAATTGAATTAATTTCCCTTCAGGGATTAATAAAGTATTTTTGAATTGAACTGAATGGATTTGTCACTGCACGTCATTTCAATGTATAGGACTGAGGACAAGGTTGCCATGGAAACAAAAGTGGAAGGGAAGAGTTAGAGAGTTAGAGACTTGGATGTCTTTTTTGCATGGCTAATACGCTTCACCTATGTGCGGCCGATTGCACAGTGAAGTCTGGGTGTCGCGTTGGATGGGCCAGCATCCATCAGAGCGTGGGGACAAACTCGGCTGAGTCACCGCTGCTCAGCTAACGCTGCCACAACGCTGCCACAACGCTGCCACAAAGCCTTCACACCTCCACAAACATCTAGACTTCTCTGGGACGCAGAAGCACATCACACAAATGACACCTTTGTGTCATTTGACTACACCATGGCTACACTGGTGAACTCCCAGTGAAAGTATGCATGGAAACTCACAGCTAAATATTTGGCGGCAGAGACATTGTTTCACAGTAGCATGTCCTGGATTACACTTTCTGTTGCAGACAAACACTACAAGTCCACCATCTTTACCGTTTGGTTCCTCTTCTCTGACTGTATCGCCTGAGAGCCAAGCAGGGAGACGTTGGAGTTGGGAATATGCTCCTGCAGCCACATCTCAGTGGCCACGGTTACATGATGTTTTTTAATTCAGAATTAATTATTCAGAATTAAATAATTCAGAATTAAACTATTTTTCTTCGAGTTTACATGGAAATAGTAATTCCTAATATATGTTTACATGGAAAACACGTTTGATCGGCTTTATTCAATTCCGCTTAAGGTCTGGGGGTTGGGAAGGTTCTCATTGGATAGAGGGGGGACCGGAAGTTAAACTACCGGAAGAAAAACTAACTTAGCTGCTCAGTCGCTACAATTCTCACAAAGCTCACAATTTTTATGTTTCTTGCCATCTGTTCTTTTAATTATATTGAGGTCCTCCAAGTTATTTATTAAATAAATGGTCTCTGCTCTTGACCAGCGTTTACTGCGTGCTGCCATCTTGAAACTTTGTTTCGAAAATCAGCCCAGCGCGGAATATATCTGTCATGGAGACAGACGGGCGAGGGAACGAGCAGCGCAGAAAAAACGGAATTAATTTAAAGAGGAATGAGTGTATTCATGATCGCGGAATTATTCTATTCGGATTTAAAATTGGAATAAACCAGCCACTTACTTCTGAATTAAGTTTAATTCGGAATGGCAATTTTCATTCGGAATAAGGCGTTTACATGGTAAGTTTTACTCATTTTAAATCAGATTTGATTTGATTTGTTTGGAAAACTTTGTTTTCCAAACAAAGTTTCAGCATGCAGTAAACGGTGGTCAAGAGCAGAGCAGAGCGATTTATGTAATAAATAGCTTGGAGGACCTGAAAATAATTAAAAGAACAGATGGCAGGAAACATAAGAATTGTGAGCCTTTCAAAGTTGTAGCGGCTGTTTTTCTTCCGGTAGACGTAATTGCGGCCTAAAAATCCATCAGGGCCGCATGAAATGCTTAGTGCAGGAGAGTGTAACACAGCGCACAAGGGGAATGTCGACAGAAGGCTTCAGACCATGACCATCATCATTGTCGCCCATGGAAAAAAGAGGTTTGGCATAAAAGAGTGCAAGCCCATCAGACCTATCTACACCATGAACCGAAGGGCAGAAAAGATCCATCAACTGCGGAAGGAGCGCCGGTCCCTGGCAAGGCAGTACAAGGCAGCAACTGAGGAGGAGAAACCGCAACTGGCTGAACTCCGGAACATCATCAGGAAAAAACTTCGACCCTGCGTAGAGATGAATGGCACAGGAGACACAGGAAAGAGAGGGCCAGGAAGCGAACTGCATTCATAGATGATCCATTCGGATTCATCAAACAGCTGTTGGGGCAGAAGCGCAGTGGGCGTCTAGTTTGCTCCAAGGAAGAAGTTGACCACTTCCTGAAAAACAACCTGAGCGTCCCTGATAGAAAGCAAGATCTAGGGCCCCTCACTGCCTTATTGGACATACCATCTCCCACTGTCGATTTCATCACCGGTGATCCTACCTGGAAGGAAGTCCAAGAGGTTGTCACCGCAGCCAGAGCCAGATCCGCTCCAGGACCCAGTGGAGTTCCCTACAAGGTGTACAAGCGCTGTCCTGAGCTCCTTAGAATCCTCTGGAAGATCCTGCGAGTGATTTGGCGAAGAGGAACTGTGTCTGAACAGTGGAGGCAGGCCGAGGGTGTCTGGATACCTAAGGAGGAGAATTCCACCAAGCTGGAGCAGTTTAGAACCATCTCACTCCGAGTGTTGAGGGGAAGATTTTCTTCAGCATCCTCTCCATAAGGTTGATAGGATTCCTCCTCAGTAATGCCTATATTGACACCTCGGTTCAGAAAGGTGGTATCCCCAGTGTGTCAGGATGCTTGGAACAAACTGGTGTAGTATCCCAGCTGATCAGGGAGGCGTGGGAGGGTAAGGGAGACCTCGCTGTGCTTTGGCTCAACCTTGCCAATGCCTTCGGCTCCATACCCCACAAGCTTGTGGAGACTACCCTGGACCGACACCATGTACCCAGGAAGATCAAGGACCTCATCCTGAACTACTATGGGAACTTCCGTCTCAGAGTCACTTCTGGGAGCACAACATCAGATTGGCACAGGCTTGAAAAGGGCATCATAACTGGGTGTACAATCTCAGTTAGCCTGTTTGCCCTAGCCATGAACATGGTAGTCAAGGCAGCAGAAACTGAGTGCAGAGGCCCTCTGTCTAAATCTGGCCCTCGGCAGCCCCCCATCAGAGCCTTCATGGACAATCTCACTGTCACCACTACACAGGGACGGACTGGGACTAAAAAAAGGCCCTGGACTTTGACTAGGCCCCGCCCAAAGCAATCGGCGCATGGAAACTCAACAACAATAACGCCTGGCATGAGTGTCACAATACTTAATTGTGGCTCATGATACTATACCATCCAAATTATAGCAATAGTACTGATTTGACTAGATGTTGTGTTAAGAGCATAGTATTCTAGTTTAACTTGAATACTCTCACATAGAAATTAAGGTCTCACTGCAGTCCCTCTGGTTGAACCAATACAAAACAGCTATCTGAAATACACAACACTGTATGAGTTATGATAAATCACAAAGTAATGAGGGTGTAAATATACAGTTTAACTTGAATACTCACATAGAAATGAAGGTTGAATGTTAACCTAAAAAAACAAACCAGCAATGCCATTTTTCTCAATGTTTAGGGATAAGGAGTTTCTTCAACGGGTCACTTTTTTCTGCAACTCTGTCATTGTCAAGGGACATGAGGATCTTTCTCTGTGGTCATAAGCATGGTGTTCTTGTGACTGTGTGCTCCCCCCTCAAAAAAGAAAAACAGAGAAACATATTTTCTCATGAACAAATTTAATTGTCTGAAAGATGGTTCAAATATTATTTCATTGCCCGAAAAATATGTTATTTTGTTACTTGGAAAATTTTAAATATGTTTTGTTGGTGAGAAAATATGTTTCTCTATTTTTCTTATTTTTGTGAGGGGGGATATATATTGTTTTTCGGCACTACCTTGTTCTCTATAGCTGATATAACATGAATTACTCCTATGTGGGATCAATAAAGTTCTTATTCTTGCCATCTGAGAAAATTAAATATATTATATTTGGTGCCTAACTGTTTCCAACGATCTTTTTCATGTGGGAAGTCAGGATGACATTCCCTTTATCCAAATGCACTTTTGTTCTTATTCTACCAAAGTCCATGTTGTGCACCTTTCCAAAAAGACACATGTTTACAGCACCAATAATTTCTGTATTAATTCTGATTTTTGATCGATTTCTTTTTATGTTTTGAAGATAATTTTAAAAATAAAACCGGGTTAAACTTTAGCCAAAACGAGGCGTAGTTTAATAGAAAAACACAGAAAAACTCCTACAGGGAACTCAGAACTTCTTCACAAATAACTTAAAAATCACAGAGAGTAAAAAAAAAAACACCAGCAAACTAACAAACAAAGCAACAAAGCTCAGAGTTAACAAAACGAACCAGCAACAACCATCAAGGAGCTTGAGACGTGGCTATCGGCTGTTGACAAGTCTGGCCTACCTGGGAGGTTTAAGGCATTGATTTACCAGCATGGCGTCCTACCCCGGGTTCTCTGGCATCTGTTGGTGTATGAAGTGCCCTTGTCTACAGTGGAGACTCTAAAGAGGAATATCAGTAGCTACCTCCGTTGTTGGATGGGCTTTCCACGGAGCCTATGCAGTGCAGCTCTGCATGGGAAGACCAACAAACTCCAGCTCCCTTTCAGCAGCCTTGAAGAGGAGTTCAGGGTCTCTTGCACAAGAGAGGCTTTGCTCTACCGGGACTCCAAGGACTTGAAAGTGGCATCAGCGGGCATCTTGGTGCGTAGGAAATGGAGGGCTCAGGAAGGCCTGGAGGTAGCTGAGTCTCGACTGAGACATAGGGCTCTGGTGGGCACGGTTGCAACAGCACGTGCAGGATTGGGAACCATTACTCAACCTCGCTATGAGAAGGTTCGTGGTAAGGACAAACGCCAGCTAGTCCTGAAGGAGGTGCGGGCAGGGGTTGAGGAGGAACGGACCAGCAGGATGGTGAGCATGCAGCAGCAAGGAGCATGGACAAGATGGGAGGGACCGCTGGAGAGGAAGGTGACCTGGTCTGAGTTCAGGCAGGCTGAACCCCAGCGCATCAAGTTCATGGTCCAAGCTGTCTATGATGTATTACCCAGCCCAGCCAACCTCCATCTCTGGGGCATGGTCAACTCTCCTGCCTGTGCTCCTGCCCTGGGGGAGGGCCGCTACTGCTGGCAGAACGACCAAGTGCTGAAGACAGTAGCTGAAGACATCTCCACCATCGTGGCCAAAAGCAACAGCAGCAAGCAACAACCTGGCAAGAGGAAAATTGCCTTTATCAGGGCTGGAGAGCAGCCGCAGTCACAGCCTAAACCAGCAGCTGGCCTCCTCACCTCAGCAGTTGACTGGGATCTAGTGGACTTGGGCAAGCAGCTCAAGTTTCCAGACCACATCACAACAACGTCTTTGAGGCCAGACATTGTGCTTTCATCAGTGTCTTCAAGGCTGGTGCTACTGAGGGGGGGGACGGACGTCTTTACCTATTATGTAAAGACGTCCGGCCCCCTATCCAATCAGAACCCTTTTCAACCCCCAGACCTTAAGCGGAATTGGATAAAGCCAATTTTCCAATTCGGAATTACTATTTCCATGTAAACTCGAAGGAAAATAGTTTAACTATGAATTATTTAATTCAGAATAATTAATTGCGAATTAAAAAACATCATGTAACCGTGGCCACTATGGGCCTCATCTACTACTACTAGGTCGTCCTCAGACGAGCCGTCCATCGTTGTCTCCAGTCTCTCATCTGGGCTTTTTAAATGTCAATCATCTGCCCCCGCTTGTAAACAACATTGTCAATGCTATGGTTACTCATCATAACAGGTGGTAAGAAACATCAAAGGTGACAGAAAAAATCCCTCACACAGAACCCGGAATGAAAAATCATTCCAAAAGCCCGTATTTTACATGAAAAACATGATGAAGAAAAGACTCAAAAATATATAAATTGCTAGTAAAAAAACAGATCAACAACCTGCCACTGTCCTATTCTGGAACTGAACCGTCAGAGTAGGCTGAGACAGAGTGGACAGGGACAGAGTGGACAGGGACAGAGTGGGTAGGGACAGAGTGGACAGGGACAGAGTGGGTAGGGACAGAGGGGACAGGAACAGAGTGGGTAGGGACAGAGTGGACAGGAACAGAGCAGACAGGGACAGAGTGGACAGGGACAGAGCAGACAGGGACAGAGTGGACAGGGACAGAGCAGACAGGGACAGAGTGGACAGGGACAGAGCAGACATGGACAGAGTGGACAGGAACAGAGCAGACAGGGACAGAGTGGACAGGGACAGAGCAGACAGGGACAGAGTGGACAGGGATTCAGAGGATGCAATGAAACATCATCTCCCCGTCCTGCTCTTCAACAGATGATTGACGCGCGAAGGTTGGACTTCAGCTCACCTTCTTGTCCTTCTGCGCTGGAGGAAGCAAGGCCTTTGAGCGCTCTGCAATTTTCTGAAAATGGAGAAAATTAGGAATGAGGCTAAACGGTCTTTTCTTTCAAAAGAAAAGATGTTTATTCATCCTCTACATGTCACGCCTGTATGTTTGCTTGTCTGCGTGTGGAACCTCGCTGTTGATGTTTTTCCTTGAAAAGTCAGTTTATGGAGTCAAATTAAAGCCATACATTTTTTATCTGTAAATAAACTTTGTACTTGGCGGTGTATATGGCGGCGACGTCAGTAGGCGATGCAATGTGCAATGTGCTAATTGGCTCTCCAGAAACACTTTGAAACCCGTGCCAAAGATCACTGATTGGCTCTTATTATTGGCACGTCAAAACACTGCCATAATTCGCCATAATTCGTAGTTGTAAAAAAAGTTTGTAGCTTTTGTAAAAAAAGTTTGTAGCTTTGTATATCCAATGTTGCACATAGACGAATTAATTCCACAGCTACAAAAATGTTCTACACATGCACAAAATATTTCTAAAAGTACAAATATTATTTGCACATGCAAAAATATTTCTACAATACAAATATTTTTTGCACATGCACAAAATATTTCTACAAGTACAAATATGTCTTGCACATGCACAAAATATTTCTACAAGTACCAATTATTTTTGCACATGCACAAAATATTTCTACAAGTACAAATATTTTTTGCACATGCACAAAATATTTCTACAAGTACAAAGTTTATTTACGGATACAAAATATTTATGTCTTTAATTTGAGCCCATATCAGTTGTTGTTCTGTCAGCACTGCGTGTCATACCTTCTGCAGGTCTCCATATCGCTGCACCGACTCTGAGAGCTCAGTCTTTAGTCTGGTCAGGCGCAGACGGTCTTGCTGTGCAACAAAACAAGATTAGCTTTAATTAGCTACAATGCTGTTTAATCTACTGTTTTTCCTCCACAATGACAGTCAATGAGGAAGGAAAGTCGGCATAAAATACCCGTGAAGAGCCGCTGATTATATCAGAGAGCTGTTTGATGAGCTGGCTCGTGCTGGTGATGACTTTGTTGGTTTGCTGCTGAGTGGAGTGTCTGATGGAAGGAGAAAAACAGTAAAAGGAAATTGAGGTTAATGAACTACACTGAAAAAAATAACATGTTGGACTTAGTTAATTTAATAGTGGACATTGGTTGCACACAGGGGCGGGGCTTCAGGGGGGGCTAGGGGGGGCGGTACTCCCCCGGCCGGGGGCCCGATGAAGTTCGCCCCTGAGGCAGCAGGCCACGCCGCCCGAGATTTTTTTTTTTTTTTTTTTTGTGGCACCACTTGGTTCATATTAGGTATTTTATTTTTATTTTATTTTTTTATTCATATGCACAATGTTAAAACAGTAATTATATTAACAATACAAGAACAAATAATTGTGCAGGAGAGGAAAAGAAGCCCGAGGGGATTATTAAAAATGCTCTCCCTCAATACAAAATCACAAAAACAAATCAATCAATAGAAAAAGAAAAGAAAGGAAAAAGAAAAGGTAAAAGAAACAAAGAAAAACACAATAAACACACAAACAAAAAATATCCATAAAATTGCAATTTCATTTCAATTAGAATAGCCTATTAATTTAGCCTAGATAAGAGATTCCCCACCAAGCTGGTCCTAAACATTTTTAAGGATGATACAAACTTAAGAGACCTATCTAAAGAGTTCCAGAGTTGCATATAAAGTTGCATATTGCATATAAAGCATTGAATAATATGTTGTGCTGAGATTTTCACACTCACAGTTAACATTAAAACAAAAATTGCAAGTGAATCTCCAAATGTATTTTGGGTAAAATGGTTCGTCATCAACAGCCGTCTATCAACGTCATACGTCATCATCATCACTTGTCAACAGAGCAGTAATCCTACAGCCTAAACATGAGCAGGAGTTAAAAACACAAAATTGGAGCCATAAAACACAAATAAAAAGAAAAAAGGGAGCAAGAAAAAGCCAAATTGCCCAAGCTAGATGCATATTTTGTTGGCCCTAATCCTCCTCCTGTGGGAGATGAAGCTGACGTTGTAGCAGAGATTCATCCCCGGGTCCGGGCCGCCAGAAGCCGGTCCTGGTCAGGGAGCAGGTTTACAGGGAGCTACAGTTAGAACGGGGGACGGCAACCCGCGGCTCTTTAGCGCCGCCCTAGTGGCTCCTGGAGCTTTTTCAAAAATGTTTGAAAATGGAAATAGATGGGGAGGGAAATATATTTTTTGTTTTCATATGGTTTCTGTAGGAGGACAAACATGACACAAACATCCTTAAAATATATAAAAACTAAACAATATGAAGGTTTAATAACTTTAAATCCTTAAAATATATAAAAACTAAACAATATGAAGGTTTAATTACTTTAAATCTGGATTAAACCTTTTTTTATTTCATTTTTTAAAATATTTTTGCAGGTATTTCTATTTAATTTATGCTTAGTCATGTTAGTTGAGCAAAATATGTCATTTAATTTGTGCGTTTCTACCAGGCAGGTGGCTGTTGTAAACAAACCGGCCAAAGGGATTGTTTCCAAAGGGAAAAAGAGAAAAAATAACTGAGGAGAAAAGAGGATTCAACGTTTCTTGGACCAAATCATTTGCATTCATTGCCTGAATGTTTGCTCTGTAGCCAGAAGTTGTCCAATAACAAAAAGAGTCACGTCGAAAGACATTAACATGCAACATTTGCAGCCGAGGACCCAGTTCTAACTAATATAGAAACATGCAGCATGTGTTTCTTCATTCTAAGGCTGATACAAGACTTTTCATTTTTTGCGGCTCCAGACATATTTGTTTTTTGTGTTTTTGGTCCAATATGGATCTAAAACATGTTGGGTTGCCGACCCCTGAGTTAGAACAATCACAGACACACACTGGTAGCAAGAACATGTGAGTTTGTGGTGAATTGCTGCAAAGGGCCTGGTCATATGCCCCGCCCCCGGTAATATGCCCCGCCCCCCGGTCATATGCCCCTACCCCCCGGTCATATGCCCCGCCCCCCCAGTCATATGCCCCCCCCCCCCCCGGTCATATGCCCCGCCCCCCGGTCATGGGCTCCGTCCCCCGGTCATATGCCCCGCCCCCGGTCATATGCCCCGCCCCCCGGCCATAGGCCCCGGTCATACGTATTTTGTGTTCATAAAGTATGATTGAAACATCTTTTGATGACATCATTTGAGCTCTTGAAATATTGTATTTCTTCACAATTTTACCACTTTATTCCCACTCTTTTCAATGACTTAAACTCCAATACCATCTGGTCACTTAAATACAAGGTTATTTTTATTATTCTATTATTATTTAAATTAAATACTTACCTGTGCTTTTATCTTACCTCTTTTCTTATCATTTTACTTCATTTTATTTGTTATTTACTGTTTAATTGTGTCTCGCCGCTTTCAATGTTGATGTAAAGCACTTTGGATTACCTTGTGTTGAATTGTGCTATACAAATAAACTTGCCTTGCCTATTATTAAATACAACATTTTCTAATGGAGGCCTTAAAACAGAATGTATTGTTCTTTTCCAAGATGGTTGCTGTGACCACTAGTAACCTTTCAGAACAAAATATCTAAACTCACTGCAGATAGGTCAAGAATTGAACTGACATTACTTCCTTTCAGAAATACAAATCAACAGTGAATAAGTAATGTCAGTTTTTCAGTGTTTTATCGACTCAATCACATCATAGAAATTAGACCTTTTCTTTTGAAAAAGGTTATAGCAACCATCTTGGAAGAGAAAAATAGAAACATTCAGTTTAAGGCCTCTATTGTAAAGATGAAATCAACTGTAATTGTAAACGTTTCAATATAACTATTGAACTGATTTGAAATGCAATAACAGTTACTTGCTGATTGGGTAACGTATGGCATCACGTCACTTCCTGGTGTTTGCGGTCTGTTGTTGGGGAGTTTTTACCTGCCATTGTTTATGTAATAATTGCTCGGGGGTTTATGTTCTGGTCTCTGGAAAGGTCCTAGAGACAACTTTTGTTGAATTAGACGCTATACAAATAAAACTTAATTGAATTGAATTGAATTACCTTAAACATTAAAATAAATGATTTCTGGAATGGCAAACACATTTCAATTAAACTTCTTAAACATTAACAGTACCCATTTGTATCCAAAATAATCATAAAAAAATTTGTATTTCAAAATATTTATTCAAGAGCCTCAGGATAAAACGATACAGTGAGTGTCAAAAATCCCATCACTGATCCTATTGTAAAACAAAATTCAGGACAAAATTAATGGAGCGTTGTGTTTCATTAAAAGGTCAAAAAATCAGTTCATGGAACAATCTGGATACAGAAGCCAAAGAATGAAAATCAAACATTACAGTTAAGAGAGTAATAAAAGCCAGTTTGATGAAGAAATATCATGATAATTGTTAAGTTAGGTGGGTTTTCTTTTTTTTCTCTCTCTCTTTTTAGCACCATTGTCATATTTTTTTTCTTTGAAACAAAAAAGAATATGACTATCTGTGTTTGACGACAGCTATTTTGTGTTATTTTATGTCTTTGTTGTTTGTTTGTTTTTTTTAATTATGTTTATTGGAAAGTGTTTTTTTATTGCATAATTTGTAATTTGTTTTTTTTATTTTTTATTATTACATTAATTTAAATTTGATTTATTGGGAAAAGGGACAGATAAAATAAGCTTAGTCTTCTTTCTATTCCCTTTCATTCAAGGAAAGAGATTTGTAGTAATTCTATTGAACTTTTTTTTTCTTTTAATGAATGAAATAAAGAATTAAATAATTAAAAAAATAAATAAATAAACATTGTGACATCTTGGTTCAATTCTTTTCTTCTTCTTACTCCAACTGAATCAAAACCTCCCGTTTCACACGACCCTAATGGGACTATTTAGATTGTACAATTCTCTATTTCTTCACATGTAAAAGACAAATAGAAAGCTGACAATCGGAGGACTTTTAACAGAGAGAAAGAGGGGAAAATAAACTGGCCCCATCCACATCAGTTACAGAATAACAGTTAGAAAAAGAAATTCAACCTGCAGGTTGAGAAAGTGCAGGAAAGTGCAGGGGAGAAAGTGTCAGCTTTAAATGTCTTCTTAGATGGACCTTACCACCTTACGTGCACAACAACAGTGAGCTCTCCGTTCAGGAGCAGTTTTTTCTTTAAACTTTGGGCTTTTCTTGAGAGTTGAGTTGCATCCAACTCCATTACCTCCTTTTAAATCACCTGGAAAGTGTATCAGAGCTGTGACGAGTAAAGGCTGAATTATGGGTCTGCGTTAAATCAACACAGAGCCTAAGCTGTAGGGTACCTACGCGGGAGGCTCTCCGTAGCCTACGCCGTAGCCTGACATGCACCTCCCAAAAAATGTAAACGCGTTGAGGCGACGCAGACCCAACACAGACCGAGAGGGCTGTGATTGGTTTGCTAGGTAGCAACAGATTTCCGGTTCTGGTTCTCTCTCGGCCACCATTGTTCACTTTGACCGGAAAAGCCGGAAGCTAAGCAAAGAATCTATTGCAAGCAGCGATGAACGGGCCCTCTCACCCTTGTGTATGTTCAGGTTGCAGTGGAAGCTTGTATGATTTGCATGTAGATTCTTCAGGCCTGGACATTTAGTGGATGAAACCACCAACAACTCTCTATATCAAACCATTCAAAAGTTATAGCAGAAAATAGGGACTATCAAATATTCACCAATCAGAAGAAGGGGCGGGGCTAATTCCGGCCAATGAAGGTCAAGTACTCAATACCGAGTTCGATGACACCACCCACATGTCTTTATCACAACCCGTTCAAAAGTTATGGCAGAAATAGGGACTATCAAATATTGACCAATAAGAAAAAGGGGCTGGGCTAATTTGCACCAATTATGTTCAAGGAATCAAAACCGAGTCCGATGGCACTACCCATGACTCTTTATATCAAGCCATTCAAAAGATATGGCAGAAAGTAGGAACTATCAAATATGGACCAATCAGATGAAGGGGGGGCGCGCTTTTTGGCGTCTAGCATCGCCACGGTAACGCTTTTGACTGAGAAAAGTAATGCGCGTCGTCGCAGGATGGAGACGCACATTTTGATGTATAACACACCTGGGTGCACATTACGGTTCGGGCCGTATTAACTGCCGAAGGAATGGCATAAATTGCGCCAAAATTACACGATTAATTCAAAATGTTAAAAATGGCCGACTTCCTGCTCGGTTTCGGCCATGGCTCCAAGAGACTTCTCTTTAGGTTGCGACATGATACAGGTGTGTACCGATTTTCGTGCATGTACGTCAAACCGTATTGTGGGGCTTGAGGCACAAAGTTTTCTAGGGGGCGCTGTTGAGCCACTAGGCCATGCCCATTAATGCAAATCATTAAATATCACACGTTTCCCCAGGCCTGGCTTGCGTGCAAGATTTGGTGACTTTTGGGGCACGTTTAGAGGGCCAAAAAGGGAAAAATTAAAATGACATCTCCTACAGATACAATAGGGCCTTTGCACTGTAAGTGCTCGGGGCCTAACTAGAGACGACGATAACAATAAAATTGTTGTAATTGCCCTGAGTAATTCAAAAACGTCTGCAACTAGTGGAGAAGACGGGATAACAGCCAATTATGGGCTTAAATTAAAGACAGTTGGACTTGACAGTGACCCGTACAGTTACCCCAAGAACCAGTGGTCCATGGACATTAATATTTGGTACAGTTACCAAGAACCAGTGGTCCATGGACATTAATATTTGGCCCTGAATCCAGTTTCCTGATATTTATATGTACTTAATTTCTACGCCGGGGAAATACACGAAACAAAGCTTGAAGGCATACAAAAGTCTTGGTCCTACTTCAAGGCAGGATCCCAACCCCAAAAATCCAACATTAGCTGATACAAAATGGGAACTGCAAATCCACAATTCGGTGCCTGGAATCCAGTTGTTTCTGTGAATTGCAGCGATCCATTTGTCTCTCTTAAGCTTATTTTTCAGCAGTCTGTAAAACTATAACTCAGATTTCTTGCTAAATCTATGAATACAGTCGATTGCACAACAGCTCTTTCCCATTTTAGATGTTTTCCAGTTGCTCAAACTGAAAGTTTACGCTGCTACTCAGTCTTTCTGTCACTCAGTCTTTCTGCTGCTCAGTGGGCGTAACCCGCTGTGAAGTCACATCTGTGACGTTATGCGCATTCCCTCTATTTGTTTTAATTTCAGCACTGGAATCCCTTTGCCAAATTAATAAGGGCAAATGGACCTAAACAGTCCAAGTAGGGTCATTGAGTTAATTGAATACATTTTGAAATGTACCAAAGCCACTGTACAGTGGCTGTAGAGGCATGGTTGCGGTGCATTTTAGAAATGTTTTTTCTAAGATCAAAACTAGACCTGCCTGCCAAATCATGGCATGCACTGTGAATTGTTAGTCATCTGGACTCTGCTCTGGAATATTTGGAAACACATCCTAATAAAGTCAAGCATTACTTTTATACATCAACACATCATCGTTGACATAACTAGTCAGGGCATAATTTTTTAACCTACCTCCGCTGCATCAAAAAGAGCTGGCCAACTTTCTTCTACATCGCTGATCATGGGAGCCTCATAAATGAGTTCTTATCTTCTTAATGGAATGTTATGTTCATTTTATCCCTTATCGTCTCTCTGTTGTCATGTTTCTTCACATCTGGAAGGAGTTCAACCCTCATCTTCTCAAATGGAAAAGAGGGACAGTGTTCCACTTCACCCCTCTTTGGTCTCTTTACGTCAAAAGCAGGGGAACATTTCTGAGCTGGTTTATGTTTCAAAGAATTCACACATTCAGACATTCTACTTTCTGGAGATGTGTGCGGTAGTTTGACAATTTGTATTTGAGGCTCATCTTCCATCCTGCATAGCCACTGGGTGAGCCTTTTTCCTTTGTGGCACAACAGTTGCTCCAAACCATTCATTAACTGACTCCAACTAGTTTTTGTTGAACAGATGGTCTGTGGGTTCACTTACTTTTTCCTCCAGCATTGTACATTTTTAATGGGTTTCTTTTTTAAATAGAAATAATAAAGGTTTGTGTATATTTAGAAAAAAGACTGTGTGTATCTGTTATATCTGTTATTGTAGCTTATACTAGGTATACCTAACAAAGTAGCGAGTCTAGATGATCAGACCATCTTTATGGTAAATTAATGCAATTATGATTATTATTATGATTATTAGGGCCCGAGCACTGACAGGGCGAATGCCCTATTGTATCTGTAGGATTTTTTTTTGTTTTTCTCGTTTTTTGGGCCTGAGCACTGACAGTGCGAAGGCCCTATTGTATCTTTAGGAATTTTCCATCTTCCGATGAAATGAGGACCTTTTTGTCCCCCTAAACGTGCCCCAAAAGTCACCAAATTTTGCAAGCAAACTAGGCCTGGCAAAAAAATTGATATTTAATGGTTTGCATTATTGGGTGTGGCCTAATGGCTCAACAGCGCCCCCTAGAAAACCCACAATACAGTTTGACGTACATGCACGAAAATCGGTACACACCTGTATCATGTCACAACTTAAAGAAAAGTCTCTTGGCGCCATGGCCGAAACCGAACAGGAAGTCAGCCATTTTGAATTAATCATGTAATTTTGGCGCAATTTATGCCATTCCTTTGGAAGTTAATACATCCCGAACCGTAACGTGCACCCAGGTGTGTTATACATCAAAATGTGCGTCTAGATCCCGCAATGGGCATTACTTTTCTCAGTCAAAAGCGTTACCGTGGCGACACGAGCCGCCAAAAAGCGCACCCACCCTTCATCTGATTGGTCCATATTTGATACTTCCTACTTTCTGCAATAACTTTTGAATGGTTTGACATAAAGACTTGTGGTTGGTGTCATCGGACTCGGTATTGAGTCCTTGAACAAGATTGGTGCAAATTAGCCCCACCCCTTCTTCTCATTCGTCGATATTTGATAGTTCCTACTTTCTGCCATAACTTTTGAATGGTTTGATATAGAGAGTCGTGGCTGGTGTCATCTGACTCGGTTTTGAGTACTTGACCTTCATTGGCCTGAATTAGCCCCACTCCTTCTTCTGATTGGTGAATATTTGACAGTCCCTATTTTCTGGCATAACTTTTGTATGGTTTGACATAGAGAGTCGTTGGTGGTGTCATCTAACTCGGTTTTGAGTACTTGACCTTCAGTGGCATGAATTAGCCCCGCCCCTTCTTCTGATTGGTCGATATCTGATAGTTCCTACTTTCTGCCATAACTTTTGAATGGTTTGATATGGAGAGTCGGTGGTGGTTTCATCCGCTAAATGTCCAGGCCTGAAGAATCTACATCAAGTCATACAAGCTTCCACTGCAACCTGAACGTGCACAAGGGTGCGAGGGCCCGTTCATCGCTGCTTGCAGCTTTAATTATGATGATTATTATTAGTAGTAGCAGTAATAGTAGTAGTAGTAGTAGTAGTAGTAATAGTAGTAGTAGTAGTAGTAGTAGTAGTAGTAGTAGTAGTAGTAGTAGTAGTAGTAGTAATAACACTTGTATAACCTCCAGAGGGCAAACTGATTTAGCAAGGACCAAGATTCACTTCCAGGCTTTTATTTCAGGTATAATACCATCATATCAAGCCAGGCTGCTTTCAGTCAGTGACTGAGTATTAACTGCAGTCTGATAGAGGTGAACAGTGCAACAGCCAAATCCCTGCTGTTCCTCAACGTTTTTTCTGCAAGTCTACTGGGTCGGAAGGTTGAAGTCAAAGTCATATTCATACCTCTGCAGCACATCTGCTGGAAGGCCGGGTTAAGACTATTATTAAATATCTGTGCTGTCAGGTCATCCTGGGGCCACGAGCATCCCCCCCTGCTCACACCATCCCTCACCACAATCTTCCAGGTTTCACACAATATCGGACATCCCCGCTGAGATCAGCGGCTACACAAACACCTCTGCTGCTTCTCAAATATTGATCTTTATCAAAGAAGGCAGACCAGAGTGGACTGGGGCAAGAAGGAAAGTGTCACTATAATTTTGTGTCTGTTGTGAGACAAGCCAAATGTCATAAAGGGAAGAAAGAAAAATGTTGAGTGTCGATATTCTGGTCTAGTTTTATTTTTATTTTAACCTTTGGAACTTCTGCTTTAGTTGTGCATTCAGCATACCTCAGAACGGCTCTACTTGTTTTAAAACAGCAAAGATTAGCAACCCATTCTCACATCAAAATGTGAAATAGCAACATTGGTCCACAGTACAAAACGTATTAGTTTCACAATAAGGCCTTTCAAATTGTGACATTTTCACATTTTTTTCCCTTATTATTTTCTATTGGCGTGCCCAAAAGTCATGTGACTGCCCGCAGCTGCCTTGTAAAAATAAAAACATGGCGGCCATCCTTGTCTTTCTCAGTGGAAAATGCATCATTTTAAGGTAGTTTCAACATATAAAAGCATTTCGATCATATTTCTAGTGTTATTTCTATGTTTGAGACCAACTATTATAGTCTTGTCCTATAGCTGCAGCTATGACTACTGACTCTAACACACTAAAGTTTACACTACCTAGAGGTTTACCAACACCAGCTAGAGGTTTACTAAACACTAACTATAGCCTTTACTAAACAGAAAGGTTTTAAGTTTGGTTTTAAAGGTGGAAGTGGTGTCAGCCTCCTTAACCCAGATTGGAAGTTGGTTCCATAGTAATGGTGCCTGATAGCAGAACGCCTGCCCTCCAAATCTACATTTAGATACTCTAGGAACTACGAGTAAACCTGCACTCCGAGAACAGAGAACTCTGCCAGGAACATAAGGCACTATCAGGTCTGGCAAATAATGCGGAGCTAAGCCGTTTTGGGCTTTATACGCAAGTAATAAAATTTTTAATTGGATTCTAAATTTTACAGGTAGCCAATGGAGCGAAGCTAACACTGGAGAGACGTGGTCCCTCCTGCTGATTCCTGTCAGCACTTGCGCTGCTGCAATTTGGATCAGCTGGAGCCTATTAAGCAAATTACTTGAACATCCTGCTAATAACACATTACAGTAATCTAGTCTAGAAGATACAAACGCATGAACTAGTTTTTCTGCATCACTCTGCGAGAGGATTTTCCTAATCTTTGCAATATTACGGAGATGGAAAAATGCTATTTTACAAACCTGATTAACATATGGTTTAAATGACAAATCCTGATTGAAAACAACACCATGGTTTCTCACATCTTTCTATCGTTTCGTTTCTATCACCGGAGCTGCTCCAGCCTGAATTATCATTAAAACGCTAAACATGTCCGGACAAGTAACACTGTAAACGTTACAGGTACTAGTACTTGAATTGCTGTATTGAGTCAGCTTTAGTTTTAATTTTGAATTGAGAGTCTGCTTAAGTGCCTATTTGAGACCCAGCATTATTTTATTTCTAAATTGTATTTATTTAACTGTATTTGCATTGCATTTTGCATGTGCTTGAGCTTTTTCTTTTTCATTTCATTTATGAAACACACTTCACAAATTAAAATGTGGATTTAAAATCTTCTCTTCTTAGTGTATTCAATTGATTAGTCATGCACTGCAATTTTGTAATGTCTAGAACTCAGATTCTTTATTTGCGGACCTTTAGCAGATATGACATTAAAATGCAATTAATTAGTTTAATTGTTTGAATTGCCTGACAGCACTAATATATATATATATATATATATATATATATATATATATATATATATATATATATATATATATATATATATATATATAACTTTTTGTGTTTTGTGCACCAAATAACTTACACTTGCTAATAAAGATGATTCTGATTTTATGTTTATGCCTTTTAGATTCTCATTTTACTTTGCATTAATCGATTCTTCGCCAAAGAATTAGGATAATGGTTGCCAAAGACTGTAATTGGTGTGCATATGACAAATCAATTACTTGAACTATCATAACTTGAACTACTGTTGAATTTTCCTGCACTGCTACACCATGTTAAATTCCTATATTGTAATCCACTTGGAAATGAGATGCTGATTGCATGGATGGAGTTGGATCCCTGCTGCTGTCACAGAAAATACACTTTTGGCTATAATATATAATGTCAATTTCTAAGTAAATTGATGCATAGCTGTTTACTATTTCAACATTTCTTCCACCGAATAAAGTTAACAGTGCTTTCTCTTACGTATATAATCTTATTCTTCTGTATTGCCCTTTTTGGCTGGCAATGTGAAGAAATATTCTTTGTAACATAAACTAAAACTTTATTAATTCCCTGAGGGAAATGTAGGTGTTACAGCAATCTGAATGAAAAACACAGGAAGTATACAGGTAGAGAGTAGGAGTACAGAAAACACATTGTGATTGAATGAACTATGGCGTGCTGACATAAATGAATAAGAATAGTTGGTCATCCCAACCCTAACTCAGCCCTAACCCTAAACCAAAGCATTTCAAAGCCTAAAGAAATGCCCTGCCTGCCAACAGTATTGTATACTCAGAAGGTGACTCATTTGGTCACTATTTATACTAAAAACAATAACAAACAAATAAAGAAATAAAAGACTTAATGTTATTATATGCAAGGCCTCCAAAGTGCTTTTGTTATAGAGCTAAACCAAATACATCATTGGAAAGGTCTTGGCTTGGAGAGTAACATATGTCAATATGAAGATTTTACTTGCTTTACAATTCAAGTAAAATGAAATAAAAATGTATATTTTTGAATTTATATTTCAATTATGAACTAATAGAGCAGAGAGATTGATATAGTAATTGCCCTTGGTTTCTAACATTCCTCCTGGCTTTGAATGGGATCTGACCTACAGTGGTGATGGCAGAAGCCATGGAAAGCGGATAAAGAGTACTTGCTATTTGAGCCCCGTTCGCGTCTGTTCGCGTCATTTCACGTTCATAACCAACTGCAATGTAGCTCGCGTAGTATGCGAGGAGAACACGTTGTACCAGCGGTAAAAGATTGGGGGCAGTATGCAGAGTCAGAGTTAGAAAAGTGATTAAATATTTGGTAGTAGTATAATAAAGCAGCTGGTGGAATAAAGATAAATTTAAGCTGCAAGCAGCGATGAACGTTCCTCCACCCTTGTGCACGTTCAGGCTGCAGTGGAAGCTTGTATGACTTGTATGTAGATTCTTCAGGCCTGGACATTTAGTGGATGAAACCACCCACGACTCTCTGTATCAAACCATTCAAAAGTTATGGCAGAAAATAGGGACTATCAAATATCGACCAATCATAAGAAGGGACGGGGCTAATTTGGACCAATTATGCTCAAAGGACTCAAAACCGAGTCCGATGACACCACCCACGTGTCTTTATGTCAAACCATTCAAAAGTTATGGCAGAAAGTAGGAACTATCAAATATGGACCAATCAGATGAAGGGGGGGCGCGTTTTTTGGCATCTAGCGTCGCCACGGTAACACTTTTGACTGAGAAAAGTAATGCACGTAGTCGCAGGATGGAGACGCACATTTTGATGTATAACACACCTGGGTGCACGTTCCGGTTCGGGCGAAGAAGCGGCTGAAGAAATGACTTTTGGGGCACGTTTAGGGGGGCAAGAAGGCACTTCTTTCGTCGGAAAAAAAAAAAAAAAAAAAACACGAAAAAATAAATAAAAAGTTCCTACAGATGACGGGCTGTCGAGCTGCAGCAGCCAGTTACGAGCTTGGAGCGTGCGCGCACATGTCGTCAGGAGATTAATTTACTGAAATATCTGGAGAAAAGTCAGTGTTGGTCGAGCGATGACTGAAGAACCTCTGAATCCAGATCACACATTTGATTGGTGGATTAAACAGCCCACCAGCATCATCACTGCTGCATCTTCCGACAAGCACGGACATAACGAGCACGACTCTATCTGCACCCCGGACTGTATTGATCTGCCGCCCGCTGCTTTGACCCGCATGTTTGTCACTGTGCAGTGGGAATGTGGATCATAAATGTGAGGATAACACCTGCTCAGCAGCCTCTCTTCAAAACAGTCTGCAAGTTTCCGACCTCCGCATCTTATGGTTAGCTCAGGGGTGGGCAATCCTGGTCCTCGAGGGCCGGTGTCCTGCATGTTTTAGATGTTTCCCTGCTTTAACACACCTGATTCTAATTAATCATCGTCATCAGCTTGTCATCCTGCTGGGCTGCACAATTCTGTTAATGACACAGTCACTTGTATCATGGTGCAATGAAGCAGGGAAACATCTAAAACATGCAGGGACACCGGCCCTAGAGGACCAGGATTGCCCAACCCTGGGTTGGCTGGTGCTCGGACTTGGACCAGCGCCACTTGCTGCCAGAGCGTAAACTGCAGGTCGCATACACGTTCAGTGTCTTTTGGAGAATGGCCTGTCGACACGTCACATGAACGCAAGATACGCGTGGTGGCCATGATGTGTACGCGAACAGCAAGTATATTCGCCAGGGTCAACTGAAATGCTCCCACTAGTACTGTGCAAGGAATTAAACCGTTAACCTAGGAGTAGGCTAAATGACAATTAATAACTCAGCAGTTTTCATTGTAGTTTTATGTATTTGTTGTGCATGATAGTGTTACTTTTATCTTATGTTCATACTGTAAGTCGGTGGGCATCAGGGATAGAGCACTAGAATGGTTCAGGTCCTACCTGGGAGATCAACGTTTTTGTGCATCAGTGACTCTGTGTCCTCCTCTGCAACCATATCGTGTTCCACAATGCTTAATATCTTCTGTTCTCTCTGTATCTGATCCCACCTAGCTTCATCCTTCATAATCATGGTCTCTCTTTCCACTGCCAAGCATATGACGGCCAGATATATGTGTCACTTAAGAAGACACCTCTGCTCTGTATAATGGCAACTCAAGTGTCCTGATTACACAAAGGCCTGGATGACTGGAAACTTGTTAAATTTTAGTGAGGAAAAACTGAAATGATGGTTTTTAGTGGCAACATTGGAACGCTCCCAAGGTCAGGGTTACCCATCTCAACACATAAAAGCATCCATCACAAAGTACTGTAGACTCTGACTCTCACCTGAAGCTTGACAGCCAGATCACAGTAGTGATGAAGTCAAGTTCTTTCCAGCTGACGCAGTCGGTCAAGTTAAAACCTGTTCTCACGAGGCAGCACTTTGAAACAGTAATCCATGCATTTGTCACCAGTCGGCTGGATTACTGTAATCCACTCTACAGTATGTGGGGGTTTGCACGTTGCTCGTCTCCAGACGGTTCAGAATGCAGCTACACGCCTTTTAACTGGCACATAAACAAGATCACATTTCACACATTTTAGCTTCATTGCACTTTCTGCCTGTGCATTTTGAACTATATTCAAATTATTTTATTTGCTTTAAAGTCCCTAAATAGTCTAGCCCCGCCCTTTTTCTCTGAGCTGCTACGTCCAGACACACCCATTATTATTAGGGCCCGAGCACTTACAGTGTGAAGGCCCTAATGTATATGTAGGGATTTCTTTTTTCTTTCTTTTTTTTAATTTTCCGATGAAAGGAGGGCCTTTTTTCCCCCTAAACGTGCCCCAAAAGTCACCAAATTTTGCACCAAGCCAGTCCTGGCGAAAAATGTGATATTTAATGGTTTGCATGGTAAGTGCTTAAAGTGTAGTTTATTTGCAGGGCTGGAGGCGAGGCTCAGTCAGTTAGAGGTCCGGTTCGGCCAACTAAACCATAGTCCGAGAGCCTCCTCAGCTAACCAGGCTAAGCTAGCGGCGGACCGGCCCGTAGCAGCTGAGCGTAGCCGCTCCCCTGCAGCTCCCGAGCAGCCGGCCAGGCAGGGCAGCTGGGTGACGGTTCGGAGGAAGACTAGTCTTAAAGGGCTCACGGAACACCACCACCCGCTTCACGTGTCTAACAGATTTTCCCCACTTAGCGACACATCTGTTGAGAAACCGACCCTGGTGATTGGAGACTCCATAGTCAGACATGTGAAGCCGACTCCAGAGACCTTAGTTAGGTGCATCCCGGGGGCCAGAGCGGGCGACATAGAAGCAAATTTGAAGCTACTGGCAAAGGGTAATCGTAAATATGGTAAAGTTATCATCAATGTCGGAGCTAATGACTCCCGTCTTCGCCAGTCGGAAGTAACCAGAATGAATATTGTCTCGGTGTGTAACTACGCCAAGACCATGTCGGACTCTGTAGGTTTTTCCTGCCCCCTCCCCAATCTGACCAGCGATGACATGTTTAGTCGCATGCTCTCGCTCCGCCGCTGGTTGTCTCAGTGGTGTTCAGAAAACGACCTGGACTTTATTGACAACTGGGAGACATTCTGGGGAAAGCCCGGTCTGATTAGAAGGGACGGCATTCATCCCACCCGGGATGGTGCAGCTCTTATGTCTAGAAATCTGGCCAATGTTATTAGACACTCCCCCTGACAATGCAGGGTCCAGGCCAGGATGCAGAGCTGTAGTTTAACAGGGCTGGAGGCGAGGCTTAGTCAGTTAGAGGTCCGGTTTGGCCAACTAGACCATAGTCCGATAGAATCCTCTGCGGACCGGCCCGTAGCAGCTGAGCGTAACCGCTCCCCTGCAGCTCCCCGGCAGCCGGCCAGGCAGGGCAGCTGGGTGACGGTTCGGAGGAAGGGTAGTCTTAAAGGGCTCACAGAACACCACCACCCGCTTCATGTGTCTAACCGTTTTTCCCCACTCAGCGACACATCTGTTGCTTCTCAAGGACCAACGCCTGCCAACAAAACTGTAGGATTGCATTATGTAATTAGCGACTCTAAAACTGTAGGATTACATGATATTGGCGACTCTGGCCAGGTGCCTAGCAAAATAGAAGTGGTTGCAGTTCCCCGCCCTCCAAAAGTTCACCAGGTGCAGCGTTATAGAGGCGTTAACCAAGATAACCTTGTAAAAATTAAAACCAATGCACATTTGGTACCAATTACAGACCGAAAAATTAGATGCGGACTACTAAATATACGATCATTAAGCTCTAAGTCTCTGTTAGTAAATGATATAATTACAGAGAGCAGGAGTGATATTTTCTGCTTAACAGAAACATGGTTACAGGAGGAAGAGTATGTTAGTTTGAATGAATCAACTCCGCCCGGCTACTTTAATCATCACATTCCTAGAAGCACGGGCCGAGGCGGAGGAGTCGCAGCAATTTATAACTCCGGTCTCCAAACAAAAATTGAACCCAAGTGCAACTATAATACATTTGAAAGCCTCATGCTTGGTCTGAAATTTCCGAGCCGGAAATCAGAGAAGCCAGTTGTGTTAGTGGTAGTGTACCGGCCCCCTGCTGGTGCGTATCTGGAGTTTTTGTCTGAATTTTCAGATTTCCTTTCTGGATTATTGATCAGCACAGATAAATTCATCATAGTGGGTGATTTTAACATTCATATGGATGTTGAAAGCGATAATCTTAAATTAGCCTTCGATTCTCTTCTAGAATCAATGGGTATCTCACAAAAAGTGGATAAACCGACGCACTGTTTTAATCATACTCTCGATCTCGTTCTCACCTACGGTGTTGAAACTGATGGTCTGTTGGTGTCACCTGTAAACTCCCTTTTATCCGACCATTACTTAATAACGTTTGAATTTAATTTTGTTGATGTTGAAGTGCAAAATAGGAGGTATTATTTTAGCAGATGTTTGTCTGATGAAGTTATTGTTAAATTTAGGGAGGCCATTGCTTATCTTACGACAGTGCGAAATAGTGATGTAGTCGAGGCCAGTGACCTGGGTTCTACCTCTGCAGATGTTGATTTCCTTGCTAGTAACACTGCTGATTTGTTGCATTCAGCTTTAGATGAAGTTGCTCCTTTGAAAAGGAGGGTTTCTAGCCACAGGAGCTTAACTCCCTGGTATAATTCAGATATCCGCATGTTGAAACAAAACGTGCGTAAAATGGAAAGGAAGTGGTACTCTTGTAGGTCTGTAGACTCTCATCGTGAATGGAAAGATATTCTAATAGTATATAAAAAAGCCATTCGCAAAGCCAGAACAGCTTATTATTCAACGTTGATAGAGGATAACAAAAGTAACCCACGTTTTCTGTTCAGCACTGTAGCCAGGCTGACAAAGAGTCACAACTCTGTTGAGCCGTGCATTCCTGCAGCTCTCAGTAGTGAGGACTTTATGGGCTTCTTCAACAGTAAAATCGCGAGAATTAGAGAAGAAATCAACCAGCCGGTTGTAGGTGTTTCTTCAGCTTTAGCGACTTCCCTAGGCTCTGACTTGTCTCTAGACTGTTTTGATCCTATAGACCTCCCTGAGCTGACTTCACTCGTTAATAGAGCTAAGTCAACCACATGTATGTTAGACCCCATCCCGACTCGTCTATTCAAACATATTTTTTCTCTTATTGGTACGACAATACTGGACCAAATTAACTTATCCCTAAGTTTAGGATATGTACCACAGGTTTTCAAAGTCGCAGTAATTAAACCTTTACTTAAAAAACCTTCTCTTGACCCAGACACCTTAGCTAATTATAGACCAATTTCCAACCTTCCATTTGTGTCTAAAATTCTGGAAAAGGCAGTTTCAAGCCAGTTATGTGACTATTTGTATAGAAATGATCTGTTTGAAGTCTTTCAGTCAGGGTTCAGAATGCATCATAGCACAGAGACAGCACTTGTTCGAGTCACGAATGACCTCCTTATGGCCTCAGATAAGGGATTAGTGTCCATACTGGTTCTACTGGACCTCAGTGCTGCTTTTGACACTATAGATCATGGCATTTTACTGCACAGGTTAGAGCATGTTGTTGGGATTAAAGGGACAGCTCTATGTTGGTTTAAATCATACCTATCTGACAGGTTCCAGTTTGTTCATGTACATGAGGTTTCTTCAGAACAGTCAAGGGTCTGTTATGGTGTTCCGCAGGGTTCAGTGCTAGGGCCAATCTTGTTCAGTTTATACATGCAGCCGTTGGGAAGTATAATCCAGAATCACGGCATACACTTTCATTGTTATGCTGATGATACGCAGCTCTATTTGTCTATGAAGCCGGATGAAACAGAACCGTTAGTTAAACTTCAGGCATGTCTTAGGGACATCAAGGACTGGATGTCCAGAAATTTCCTGCTTCTAAATTCAGATAAAACAGAGGTTATCATTCTTGGTCCAGAGCATCTTAGGAAGGGATTAGATGGTGTTGCGATGGCTTCCAGTGCAACTGTGAGAAATCTTGGTGTTATTTTCGATCAGGATTTGTCGTTTAAACCATATGTCAATCAGGTTTGTAAAATAGCCTTTTTCCATCTCCGTAATATTGCAAAGATTAGGAAAATCCTCTCACAGAGTGATGCAGAAAAACTAGTTCATGCGTTTGTATCTTCTAGACTAGATTACTGTAATGTGTTGTTAGCAGGATGTCCAAGTAATTTGCTGAATAGGCTCCAGCTGATCCAAAATGCAGCAGCACGAGTACTGACAGGAATTAGCAGGAGAGACCACGTCTCTCCAGTGTTAGCGTCGCTCCATTGGTTACCCGTAAAATTCAGAATCCAATTTAAAATTGTATTACTTGCGTATAAAGCCCAAAACGGCTTAGCTCCGCATTATTTGCAAGACCTGATAGTGCCTTATGTTCCTGTCAGAGCTCTCCGTTCTCAGAGTGCAGGTTTACTTGTAGTTCCTAGAGTATCTAAATGTAGATTTGGAGGGCGGGCGTTCTGCTATCAGGCGCCACTACTATGGAACCAACTTCCAATCTGGGTTAAGGGGGCTGACACCACCTCCACCTTTAAAACTAAACTTAAAACATTTCTGTTTAGTAAAGCCTATAGTTAGTGTTTAGTAAACCTCTAGCTGGTGTTGGTAAATCTCTAGGTAGTGTACACTTTAGTGTGTCAGAGTCGCTCCTGTGGTTTCTTGTGCTGGCCCCCCCCTTCTCCTCCCTTTTCTCTCTTTTGTCCATGTTGCAGCATCCTTTGCCGGACACCGGAACCTGCAGGTGGTCGTGGGTGGCTTGTAGCTTGCATTACGGAGCACAAGTCTTTCCCCGACCCTGCACCCCAACCTGGGACTTGCTGATTGGGCCGGAGCTTCGGGAGCTGCGTGCTGGCCTGCGGTCCCCACCCCTGGTCATCCCGTTGCTGCCCCCCCCTTCTCCTCCCTTTTCTCTCTTTTGTCCTGCAGGTGGCCATGGGTGGCTTGTAGCTTGCATTACGGAGCACAAGTCTTTTCCTGACCCTGCACCCCAACCTGGGACTTGCTGATTGGGCCGGAGCTTCGGGAGCTGTGTGCTGGCCTGCGGTCCCCACCCCCGGTCATCCCGTTGCTGCTTCCACCTGCCTGCTGTGCTGTTGCCGTCCCTGACCCACCAGTCTGGCCCTCGGCAGGAGGGTCCCCCCTGATGAGCCTGGTCCTGCTCAAGGTTTCTTCCCTCCTAAAGGGGAGTTTTTCCTTGCCACTGTTTGGCTTAAGGTTTTTCTCCCACTAGGGGAGTTTTTACCTGCCATTGTTTATGTAATAACTGCTCGGGGGTCATGTTCTGGGTATGGGTCTCTGTAAAGCGTCTAGAGACAACTCTGTTGTATTAGATGCTATATAAATAAAATTGAATTGAATTGAATTGCATTAATGGGCGTGGCCTAATGGTTCAACAGCGCCCCCTAGAAAACTTTGTGCCTCAAGCCCCACAATACGGATTGACATACATGCACGAAAATCGGTACACACCTGTATCATGTCGCAACTTAAAGAAAAGTCTCTTGGCGACATGGCCGAAACCGAACAGGAATTCGTCAATTTTGAATTAATCATGTAATTTTGTCGCAATTTATGCCATTCCTTCGGCAGTTAATACGGCCTGAACCGTAATGTGCACCCAGGTGTGTTATGTAAAATGTTCGTCTCCATCCTGCGACGATGGGCATTACTTTTCTCTTTCAAAAGTGTTACGACAATAGACGTCAAAAAGTGCGCCCACCCTTCATCTGATTGGTCCATATTTGATATTCCCTATTCTCTGCCATAACTTTTGCCCGGGTTGTGATAAAGACATGTGGGTGGTGTCATCAAACTTGGCTTTGAGTACTTGAGTACTTTGAGGACCTTCATTGGCATGAATTAGCCCCGCCCCTTTTTCTGATTGGTCGATATTTGATAGATCCTATTTTCTGCCATAACTTTTGAATGGTATGATATACATAGTTGTGGGTGGTGACTTCGGACTCGGCTTGGACTCCTTCACCTTAATTGGTGCAAATTAGCTCCGCCTCTTCTTCTGATTGGTCGATATGTGATAGTTCCAATTTTCTTCAATAACTTTTCCAAAACTTGACAGGTATGGCTTCTGGTCAGCACCAGGTCAAAGATGTTACCAGCTCTGTGTGTTGGAGGAGTCTGGACCAGTGTAAGATTAAAGGGTGGTGAGAGACAAAAACTCATTTGCCTGTGTTTTCCCAATGTGAATGTTCATGTCTCCCAGTACAATTAGTGGAGAACCATCATCAGGAATGAGAGAATCATGTCCAGTTCAGAGATGAACTCATCTATGTTGCCTCCCGGAGGGCGGTATATGATGTTAATGAATGTCTGAGAGATGTAACAATGAACTGAAGAACTCTGTTTTGTTACAGTTTCTGTGGACTGACAGTTCCAGAGACCAAAGGTAAGAGAGGATGTGGCAGACGGGTATACCACGGGACAACACAGGCTTTGCTGATTACTGCCTATGGGAGGTGCGTTTTGGTCTGTGCCCATATCTGACGGGGATGGTTTTGAGACACATTTTGCATTACTTTGGTTGTATGGGGTTGAACACTCGTAACTCTGCTTGGTGGACTCACACAGGTAGACTCGCAGGTCTTTCCCCTATGTGGTCTTAACCCGAAGTGGGCAGTAACAACGTTGACGCTTCAGCGCACCGAGTGTGGTGAAATATCAGAAACCGACTCAGCTGCAATTGCTAAGCTTATTGCAACTTGCTGAAACTGCCTCTTTCGACTGATTCAATTCAATTCAATTCAATTCAATTTTATTTATATAGCGTCTAATACAACAAAAGTTGTCTCCAGACGCTTTCCAGAGACCCAGAATATGACCCCCGAGCAATTATTACATAAACAATGGCAGGTAAAAACTCCCATAGTGGGAAAAAAGCCTTAAGCCAAACAGTGGCAAGAAAAACTCCCCTTTAGGAGGAAGAAACCTGGACCAGGACCTGGATCATAAGGGGGGACCCCCCTGCCGAGGGCCAGACTGGGGGGTCGGGGACGTCAGCAACACACAGCAGGCAGCTGGAAACAGCAACGGGATGACCGGGGGTGGGGGCCGCAGGCAGGTGGAAGCAGCAACGGGATGACCGGGGTTGGGGACCGCAGGCCAGCACGCAGCTCCCAAAGCTCCGGCCCAATCAGCAAGCCCCAGGTTGGGGTGCAGGGTCGGGGAAAGGTTGAGAAGGGGCAGGGCCAACCTTACTAACCCTAACCCTAACCCTTCCTCTTTCTGCTTTGCCCTGAGCAGTACAAAACAGTGGGTGTGTGCGCGTCATGGCCTCAACTGCAGTCAAATCCAGAGAAAAGTGCTAAACCGACTGATCACTCACTAATGAAATCCGTGCTTGTTCATGGTCAGACAGATAGTCAGACACGCCCTTGCCCTTCCTGTTTGAAAGAGCTGTTTTAAAACCCACCTCTTCTCCCTGGCCTTTGGCACGTCGTAAGTTTTTGACTTTCAGCTGTCTTAATGTATAACTAATTTTATCGTATTTGTTTTCATTGGTATATATTTTTTTCAACTACCGTATTTTCTGGACTATAAGCCGCTACTTTTTTCATAGGTTTTCAACCATGCGACTTATACAAAGGTGCAGCTATTCTGTGGATTTTTCTTCCACCGCTAACCGCTCTAACCGGAATTAGAATCAAAACTAAGACAAAATAAATGCAAAGAAGAATACCCTACTTCTTCTTTAGCAGATAGAAGTAGGTAGAAGCAGATTTCAAACAGATAACTAGATAAATAAATACGGGTTATTTTCTCTTGGTTCTGTCCCGTTTTAATCAGCAAAGTTGCTGCCGTGTTAAAAGACACTGTTAGGAAAGATCTATTTAGGTACAAACATGTACATCATTTACAGTTCAGAATCCTTCTGTACATGTAGTAAATATCTAATCTAACAACATAAATATCTGCGGCTTGCATATCTTTTTTTTTTTTAAATAGATAGAGAGAAATAGATAGAAAGATTCTAAATAGAGCGGATGCGGCTTATATATCTTTTTTTAAATTATTTTTTAAAAAATAGAGCGGATGCGGCTTATATGCAGGTGCAGCTTATAGTCCAGAAAATACGGTCATTCTTATATTTTGATTTTTTATGACAGGGGAAAGTTCTGTTTTTACGATGTTTTGATTTTCTCCCTTTTTATTTACAGCACGACGAGGAAGCCAAACTGGAGGTTAGAAGAAACAGAAAACCAAGACATGTATAGTTCATTTTCTGAGCCTATAATCTTGAAGATTCATTACAATAACACTGCTGAAAGTCAGAAATCATGCAAAGGCACAACATGTCCACTTTAGGCAAAGATTCACGTTAATTATCTAATCAGGATGTAATACTTTAAAATATGTTTTCTCTTATGTGAGGATATATTACATTTCTACCTTCTAAAGAGCTTGGGAAGAGTATAAAAAAAAGTTTTAGCTGTCTTACTTACTTATCTTGTGCAAAGTTTTTTGCACACTGTGCTATTTTTCCAGCTGTTGTATATTTGCCACATCATTAGGAATGAAGGACTTAACTCTGCACACACACACACACGCACACACACACACACACACGCATGCGAATTACAAGTCCTAAACCTGAGCCTGATGTGTCATCATTTAGCAGTAAAGCAGAAATGTGAAGGATCATTTTGAAATCACAGGCAGCTAATGCTCCAACAAATTACCCACAGAATATGTGCTTGGCAATCTGCATTACGAGAAATGACAAATAAATCTACTGCAAATCTACCCAGGATAGAGATGGGCAATGTTAATGGTAAATGTTCTGCACTTAAATAATCCCTTTTTAATGTTGTATCTGTTCTAGAAAACTCTTTATTATGACTATTATCACTAAGCCCTCATACTATGAACAATTTCAGCCAGAATTCCACTCACAATTAGAGAATAACAAGCTTTTTACCTCCATGTCCGACAGTAAAGCTAAAACATTTCTTGTTTTGGAGCCATTGCAATTCTGATTTCTTCTTCTGTGTGTAAAATAAATGAATAATCAGGAACAGATTGTTTTACACTCTAAATTGTCTGCAGCCTTTTAACAATATGGATGACATCATGCCCTAGTACAGTGACAGAGACATCTTTCCTAATGGCCACGGTTACATGATGTTTTTTAATTCGGAATTAATTGTTCTGAATTAAATAATTCAGAATTAAACTATTTTCCTTCGAGTTTACATGGAAATAGTAATTCCGAATTGAGGTTTACATGGAAAACACGTTTGATCGGCTTTATCCAATTCCTCTCCAGGTCTGGGGGTTGGGAAGGTTCTGATTGGATAGGGGGGGGACCGGAAGTTAAACTACCGGAAGAAAAACTAATTTAGCCACTACAACTTTGAAAAGCTCACCATTTTGATGTTTCCTGTTTCCATCTGTTCTTTTAATTATTTCCAGGTCCTCCAAGCTATTTATTAAATAAATGGTCTCTGCTCTTGACCAGCGTTTACTGCTGCTGCATCTTGAAAGTTTGTTTGGAAAACAAGCCCAGCGTGGAATATAAGTGTGATGGAGACAGACGGGCGAGGGAACGAGCAGAAAGAAAGACCGGGATTAATTTAAAGTGGAATGAGTAGATACATGAGTGTGGAATTATTCTATTCAGATTTAAAATCGGAATAAACCAGCAACTTACTTTGGAATTAAGTTTAATTCAGAATGGCCATTTTCATTCGGAATAGGGCTTGGTCGTCTTGACGTCATCACCTGGCGGAGCCGCCCTGTTGGATGCTACCTTAGCTGCTCTACGGACCACTGCACTGTGTACAGACGTGCTCCCTCTTTGTTTTGTCTTACCTACCGGTACTTGTAATCGTTACTTTCCGTTATTCTGTAACCGTTGCTGTGTTGTAGCTGCAGCAGCTCCACATAACGGACGTGGGGAAAAGATCACTAATGGTTTAACTTTTCACCGCTTTCTTGCTTGGAGGAAGAACCACGGAGACTGAGTACCTGACATAACAAAGAGTCGTCGGCTCGCTTGGATCGCGGCTGTAACGACCAGACATAACCTTCCACAGTATAGCACAAACACGCACACAGACCGAGGTCGGATCAAAACACGGGTTTTATTCCCCACTTTTCCAGCTAAAGGCAGTTGCTGGCCAGCTCTCTGCGGTGCGATTAACCCCAATCTTCAGATAAAACTAGTTTGTTGAAGAAAAAATATTAACTCTATTTGTAGCTGCAGAGGAAAAAAATAATCTCACGAGGAAAAGAAAATATTGCTCACGCCTCGGAGCCTCTTCTGCATAATATAGCAGTCAAAAAAGACAAAAGAAATAAGTAAGAGTAATACAAAACATGTACTGTATGTTGTACTATTATACTAATTTATTGAAACACATGGCGAGTCAAACATTTACCAAAGCAGCTGCCAAACACTCCTAAACAAGGTAGTAAGACGTGGGTTCTGCGTCAGTAAATCCTCATTGGAGCTCCACTCTTTAGTAGAGATTTCCTATGGATCCAAACCGTTAATAATCATTATTTTCTCCATATACCGCTCCCTGGCTTCCTTGTTTAAGGTATCCCGGTAAATTCCAGTTCCTTTCCAGCAGTTTAACATCTTTTTTTTGCGTTCCGTCTGTTTACTTGGTGCTACTACACTGCTGTTTGTTTACACTCACAAGGCTGCCAACACGGCCGCCGCATCCCAAAATGCACCTTGGTGACCAAGCCCTATTAGGTGTTTACATGGTAACTTTTACTCATTTTAAATCGAATTTAACTTTAATTCTGAATTAAAGAGGAATTAAACTTCCCATGTAAACGCACTGAGAGACATCTTTCCTAATGTCTTTTTGGTGACAGCAGCAAAGCAGCCCGTCATCACGATGCTCCCACCACCGTGCTTCACAGTTGGGATTGTGTTTCCTCTCCAAACAAAGCACTGATCGACCAAACGGTTCTGTCTCAGTCCTGTCAGTCCACAGAACTCATCTCCAGAACGGAGATCTTTGTCCCTGCATTTAGAAAACTGTAATCTGGCTTTTTTTTGTGGTTTTGGAGCAGTGTTTTATTTCTTGCCTTGCGGTTATCAAGCTCACGTTACTACTGAAGGTGTTTTTACGTGGATGATTTTCTCCTCCTGGTTGCAGCCTGCATCTTTGCAGGGTTGCTGTTCCAAGGTTCATTTCCACATTTACACACACAGCAAAGTCTGTTTATCTCTGGGACTCGGGCATCTGTTTCTGCTTCAATACCACTGTTTGAATAGATGAGTGAGGGATCTTTAGGCATCTGTAAAACTGCATCCAAGGATGAACCAGACTTGGAAAGACCCACTTTGCCTTTTGTACTTTTAATTTTTTATTTTCCCCTCATACCATGTAATGACCATTAACCCTTGTACTGTCTCTGGGTCAAAATGACATCATTTTCCTGTTCCTTCTTTCCTCCTGCTCTCTCCTTCCTTCTCCCTTCCTTCCTTCTTTACTCCTTTCCTTCTTTCTTTTCTCCTCTCGTACATTCTTTCCTTGTTTTCCCCTTTCCTTCCTTCATTCTTTTTTCCCTTCCTTCCTTCCTTCCTTCCTTCCTTCCTTCCTTCCTTCCTTCCTTCCTTCCTTCCTTCCTTCCTTCCTTCCTTCCTTCCTTCCTTCCTTCCTTCTTTTTTCCGTTCTTTCCTTCCCTCCTTCTTCCCTCCCTTCCTTCCTTCTTTCCTCCCTTCTTTCCTTCCTTCCTTCTTTCCTCCCCTCCTTCTTTTCTCCCTTCATTCCTTCCTTCTTTCCTTCCTTCCTTCCTTCCTTCTTTCCTCCCTTCCTCCCTTCCTTCCTTTTTCCCTTCTTTCCTTCCTTCCTTCCTTCCTATTTTCCTCCCTTCCTTCCTTCTTTTTCCCTTCCTTCTTTCCTCCCTTCTTTCCTTCCTTCTTTCCTTCCTTCATTCTTTCCTTCCTTACTTATTTTCTTTCTTCCTTCTTTCTTTCCTTCCTTCCTTCTTTTTTCCCTTCCTTCCTTCTTTCCTTCCTTCTTTTCTTCCTTCCTTCCTCCTTCCTTCTTCTCTTCCCTTCCTCCTTCCTTGACCTGAAGACAGCACAAGGGTTAAAATCCATCCCCGTGTCTGCATTTAACTGATCTATTAGCTGATCAAAAGCTTGCTTTGCAAAAACATCAACATGCGCCACTTGAATATTTTGATTATGAAGAGTGAAGAAATTCTCTTTTTTTTCTTTTTTCTTTAAAAGTGAGTAAATTAATCACAATCTTCAAAAGCGGAACAGTAGCTTGTATGTAGCCTGAAAAGAGCAATTGCCCCGTTGCCTCCCATCAAAAGGGTTCTGAAGTGTTCTCAACTTTACTTTCAAACGTGAAGAAAACTGAAAAAAAAAAAAAATCTTTTGCAACCTTCTGAGCATCGTTCCGTCTTGACATTGTGTTAACACACATCTGAATGCTCCAGACGTCAACCTTTAGAGATGTCTGCACATCTGCTGACGATGTGCAACGTCCATGGAAGGAGTGCAGGAATATTTAACACTGCCCGCATCAAATTATCCCACATTAAAAAAAAGGTATATGCTGTTTTTCATCTAAGTTTGTCTTAGGCCACGTTTACACGTAGCCGGGTATTTAAAAAAACTGATATTTCCCCCTCTACGTTTTGCAAAATACCATCATTTCCAGGAACCTGCATAAATATCTGTTAAGGTTCTATGAGCAGCCAAACCTACAGGGGGCAGTGTAACGAGAAGATAAAGTCATGCTAGCCAATCAGAATCCTGGAAAAAAACATCAACAAATGACACGAGTAACTTCCAGTTACTTCCAAGATGAACGAGAGTCTTTGGTTTGGAGTGACAGAGAAGTGGAGTTACTTTTAAGTGTGACGTTAGAATATAAAACAGGTAAAATACAAGAAAATATTGACGGTGGCCAAACAAATTGTAAACACAGGTCGTACACATGACGCTGCACTGCAAAAACTTAAAATCTTACCAGGAATATTTGTGTTATTTCTAGTTAAAATTTTTAGTCAAAACATCTCATTACACTTAAAACAAGAGTCATTACCAGATAAATAACTTGTTATTTGACAATTTTCACCTGTTTCAAGTAAATTTTCACTTTTTTCCAGTGATGAGTCTTGTTTTAAGTGTAATGAGATTTTTTTGACTAAAAATTAAACATTTTAACTAGACAAATATCCTTGTTAAAATTTTGGGTTTTTGCAGTGTGGTGACTTTTCTGTCTCATAATGTGACGTTCTGAAGCCTAAATGTCCGTTTCTCTCTGTTTACAAGCAAACATGAAGACGGAGTTTTTGCAAATCTCCACTTTGGCCGGAGTTTTGAGAAATGATGGTTTTTGGAGACTTTGAGTTTTGTTTTAGTGTAAACGAACGGCCAAAACGCATGAAAACATCGCCGTTTTTGCTACGTGTAAACAGGGCCTAGACTAAAACGCACTATGAATACACAAAGAAAAGAACAACTGGATTGGAGTGGATTACTGCTGGAACTGTGGTCAGTGGAAACTTTTCTAATGGACAGAAATGAAAAGTGTAATAAAAGTGATATTTGAGTTGAGCAGCAAAACAGGACAGAAGGGTTGTTTATAATGTTTATAACGGAGATCTAAAAATACAGTGTGACCTGTGCCACTGTGCTTATAATCTCAGATGAATCATATGTGAGTCAGTGGAAACCCCGCCCACGACAATCATACCCGCGCAAAACAATCAGAGCTCGCCCACTCCGGAGACCTGTGATGTTCCACGGCACAATGATACATCTGCTCATCGCAATCTTCCCACAGACTGACCCCGAGAGGCGGGAGGCGAGAAACAACTCTCACTGCTCACTGTGGGATCCAGCCAGTCACTCTGCTGTGTGTTTCTGTGTTTCTCTGTGTTTCTCTGCGTTTCTCTGTGTTTCTCTGCGTGCCCGGTGTTTGCTGTTCCCCTGAGGACCAGGGAGCAAACTGAGGGGTCCGGGATCAGCTGACTGCAGGAGGAGATGTGAGAAGGATGTAGGGAGCTGCTGGTGGTGGGGGCATCCACAGCAGAGGTGTAAAACTAAGTATAATATATATATATACTGGAATTTGCTCATATTCCGTTTTTTAAAAACCCCAATATGAGCCCTGGGTTCCTCCTTTTAAAACCTGAATATTGGGTCATGTAAACACCAAACGGAATATCCCCATCAAACGGAACAGGAATTTGTTTTCTGCACATGCTCTGTTCACAAGGAATCCTGGTCTTTTGAGTCCAGGAAGTTCTTATAAACACGGAGAAACCAAGACCAGGAGGAGACTAATCACTTCATAAATGTAATGAAGGATATGAACATTTCTGCATTTGTAGACGGTAGAAAGTACCGGGATAGAAGATTTACAAGAAGGTGAGAGAAGCAGCATTTGTAGGAACGCCAGACCAGATCCAGCTCCGCTGGAAGACGCTGGAAAAGGAGAACTACAGGACCAAGAAACCAGTGGGTCCGATTATCCACTGTGCTGCTGTTATTAGGGCCCGAGCACTTGCAGTGCGAAGGCCCTATTGTAATTGCAGGAATTATTCTTCTTCTTCTTCTTCTTATTGTTCTGACAAAAGGAAGGCCTTTTTGCCCCCCTAAACGTGCCCAAAAAGTCACCAAATTTTGCATGCAAGTCAGGCCTGGCGAAAAATTTTATATTTAAGGGTTTGCATTAATGGGCGTGGTAAAATGGCTCAACAGCGCCCCCTTGAAAACTTTGTGCCTCAAGCCCCACAATGCGGTTTGTCGTACATGCACGAAAATCGGTACACACCTGTATCATGGGGCAACTTAAAGAAAAGTCTCTGGGCGTCATGTCGAGAAACCGAACAGGAAGTCGGCCATTTCGAATTAATCGTGTCACTTTGGCGCAATTTATGCCATTCCTTCGGCAGTTAATACGGCCCGAACCATAACGTGCCCCCAAGTGTGTTATACATCAAAATGTGCGTCTTCATCCTGCGACAACACGCATTACTTTTCTCTTTCAAAAGCGTTACCGTGGCGACGCTAGACGCCAAAAAGCGCGCCCACCCTTCATCTGGTTGGTTCAGACCGAAAAAACTTTGCGCCTCAAGCCCCAGAATACGGTGTGACGTACATGAACGAAAATCGGTACACACCTGTATCATGTCGCAACTTAAAGAAAAGTCTCTTGGCGCCATGGCCGAAACCGAACAGGAAGTCGGCCATTTTGAACATTCTGAATTAATCACGTAATTTTGGAGCAATATATGCCATTCCTTCGAGAATTAATACGGCCCGAACCGTATCGTGAACCCAGATGTGTTATACATCAAAATGTGCGTCTCTATCCTGCGACTACGCGCATTACTTTTCTCTTTCAAAAGTGTTACCGTGGCGACGCTAGACGCCAAAAAGCGTGCCCCCCCCTTCATCTGATTGGTCCATATTTGATAGTTCCCCAAAAGGCACCAAAATTGGCATGCAAGCCAGGCCTGGCGATAAATTTGATATTTCATGGTTTGCATTAATGGGCGTGGCAAAATGGCTCAACAGCGCCCCCCGGAAAACTTTGTGCCTCAAGCCCTACAATACGGTTTGACGTACATGCACGAAAATCGCTACACACCTGTATCATGGCACAACTTAAAGAAAAGTCTCTTGGAGCCATGGCCGAAACCGAACAGGAAGTCGGCCATTTTGAAATCTGATTGGTCCATATTTGATAGTTCTCCAAAAGTCACCAAATTTGGCATGCAAGACAGACTTGGCGATAAATTTGATATTTCATGGTTTGCATTAATGGGCGTGGCCTAACGGCTCAACAGCGCCCCCTAGAATACTATTCTCTGCCATAACTTTTGAATGGTTTGACATAAAGAGTCGTGGGTGGTGTCATGGGACTCGGTATTGAGTCCTTTACCATAATTGGTGAAAATTAACCCCGCCCCTTCTTCCGATTGGTTGTCCCTATTTCCTGCTATAACATTTGAATGTTTTGACATAGAGAGTCGTAGGTGGTGTCATGGGACTCGGTATTGAGTCCTTTACCATAATTGGTGAAAATTAACCCCGCCCCTTCTTCTGATTGGTTGTCCCGATTTTCTGCTGTAACTTTTGAATGGTTTGACATAGAGAGTCATGGGTGGTGTCATCAGATTCTGTATGGAGTCCTTGGCCTTCATTGGCCTGAATTAGCCCCGCCCCTTCTTCTGATTGGTTGTCCCTTTTTCTGCTATATCTTTTGAATGGTTTGACATAGGAAGTCGTGGGTGGTGTCATTTCTGATATGCTTATGGGGGGGGGGCGGTGGCCGTGAGTGCGAGGGCCCGTTCATCGCTGCTTGCAGCTTTAATTGTTGTTGTTTTGGATTTAGATACAGGAAGAAGAAGCAGAAATGACGGGAATTGTGTCATGATGTTCTCCGTGCGTCGCTGGTTTGATCCAGATATCCTGAATGATTAATTACAATGTTTACAGGGATAACCCTGTTTGCTCACGCTTGGAAACAGATTATTCCCAATGTTTCAGTAACCGGAATAGTGACCTTAACCCCAATTTTGACTGCATGTAAACGTAATCACTGTCTACTTCATTTAACACCTCTACAGTGATCACTCACGTGAAATCTCTACTTTGCTATAAAGATTTCCCCAATACAATTCAAAGTTGCGGAGAAAAAGGCTTTTTAAAGGGGTAAAGTGTGGATCAGATCTCTAATACATGCTCTTGTGATCATGAAGATCGTTTGTACTTAGATCATAAGTGAGTGTGCGTCGTGTACTTATCTCAGAACACTTTCACTGTCAGGCCACATCAGCCCGTCCACCCACACATTCACACAGCACGCTAGCAGTCTGAAGAACATCTGCTCAAGTTTGTTTTCTGTTGGTTCTATCACACACTGAAGAAAATACATCTAAGCACATGTAAATGTAACATATTTAAATCTGGGATATTAACAATGAAAAATTAAGTTTGTTGATTTACATGAATACATCTAGTCTTGAACTTAATCTGCATTCGTGCAAAAAACAAGACATTCAATTCAATTCAATTAATTAAAATTATAATAAAATTATTTATATAGCTTCTATTACAACATAGGTTTTCTCTAGGTGCTTTCCAGAGACCCAGAACATGAACATAAACCCCCGAGCAATTATTACATAAACAATGGCAGGTAAAAACCTCCCCTAGTGGGAGAAAAGCCTTAAAGGTATAGTCAGTAATGTTGGAGAGCTAGCAAGATTTGAAAGTGGCACCTCCTCTAGGCCCCACCCCCTCCTCTAAGCCCCACCTCCCCCTCCCGTCAGCGCTCCGTCCAAAGCCACGCCCCCACAAACTTTGGGGAACGCGCATTTGCAGGGGTCGAGTTTTCCAGGACATTTTGGACAGCACATTTTCAACAAAACTACCCCATGTCTCATTCACCTGTAAGCGAGGCCGGTTTTAGGGGGGGGCAGGGGTGGGCTGTGAACGCATACCGCAAAAGTTGTGTCTCGGCGGAGGGACCCGACGTCCCAGCAGAATGAGAAACAGAGAAGTTCAGAACAGCAGACAGAGCACACACTGAAGGCTGATTTATGGTTCCGCGTTACACCAACGCAGAATGGTGCACGTCGCCGCGTACCCTACGGCGTAGCCGTACCCTACGGCGTAGCCGTACCCTACGGCATAGCCGTGGCAACAGAGCCTGCACGGCACCGCAGCGCATCGCCACCGCACCGGCGCTCTCCGCCCTCGCCGGGATGGAGACGCCTCCATCCCCCATGGACTGGGGGTCTGCCACGGACCCCCATACTGGGGAGGTGGTATTTTTGGCTGCGTTTTGCAGCTATGACTACTGACTACTGAGTTTACACCAACTAGAGATTTACCAACACCAGTTAGAGGTTTACTAAACACTAACTATAGGTTTGATGAACTATCTAGGACAGGGGTCTCCAACTCCGGTCCTGGATCCACCTATCCAGCATGTTTTAGGTGTCTCCCTGCATGAACACACCTGATTCTAATCAATGGTCGTCATTAACTTGTCATCAGGGTCTGGACAGTTCTGTTGCTGACACAGCTCCTTGTATCATGGTGTGCTGAAGCAGGAAAGATGTAAAACATGCTGGATAGGTGCTCTCCCGCAGGACCGGAGTTGGAGAACCCTGATCTAGGAGACACAAACGCAGGAACTAGTTTTTCTGCATCACTCTGCGAGAGGATTTTCCTAATCTTTGCAATATTACAGAGATGGAAAAATGCTATTTTACAAACCTGATTAACATATGGTTTATACGACAAATCCTGATCGAAAACAACACCAAGGTTTCTCACAGTTGCACTGGAAGCCATCGCAACACCATCTAATCCCTTCCTAAGATGCTCTGGACCAAGAATGATAACCTCTGTTTTATCTGAATTTAGAAGCAAGAAATTTCTGGACATCCAGTCCTTGATGTCCCTAAGACATGCCTGAAGTTTAACTAACGGTTCTGTTTCATCCGGCTTCATAGACAAATAGAGCTGCGTATCATCAGCATAACAATGAAAGTGTATGCCGTGATTCTGGATTATACTTCCCAATGGCTGCATGTATAAACTGAACAAGATTGGCCCTAGCACTGAACCCTGCGGAACACCATAACAGACCCTTGACTGTTCTGAAGAAACCTCATGTACATGAACAAACTGGAACCTGTCAGATAGATATGATTTAAACCAACGTAGAGCTGTCCCTTTAATCCCAACAACATGCTCTAACCTGTGCAGTAAAATGCTGATCTACAGTGTCAAAAGCAGCACTGAGGTCCAGTAGAACCAGTATGGAAACTTATCCCTTATCTGAGGTCCAGTAGAACCAGTATGGACACTAATCCCTTATCTGAGGTCCAGTAGAACCAGTATGGACACTAATCCCTTATCTGAGGTCCAGTAGAACCAGTATGGACACTAATCCCTTATCTGAGGTCCAGTAGAACCAGTATGGACACTAATCCCTTATCTGAGGTCCAGTAGAACCAGTATGGACACTAATCCCTTATCTGAGGCCATAAGGAGGTCATTCGTGACTCAAACCAGTGCTGTCTCTGTGCTATGATGCATTCTGAACCCTGACTGAAAGACTTCAAACAGATCATTTCTATACAAATAATCACATAACTGGCTTACAAATTATTTTTCCAGAATTTTAGATACAAATGGAAGGTTGGGAATTGGTCTATAATTAGCTAAGATGTCTGGGTCAAGAGAAGGTTTTTTAAGTACATTGTGCATTTTTTCCTCAACAAGCAGTATTTATGTAATCCCAGCCAATCTTTTCATGTACACACAAACAACAAGCAATGATCTTGTTGTATTTACGCCAAGTGAGCTCCGTGTGATGCATTCTGGGTCATATTTTGCAGGACCAAACAGCTGCGCATACAGACATGCTGAGCAGCATTAGACATGGTTCAAGTGAAGCCAATAACGTGTGGACCAAACTTTAAAGGGGACATATTATGAAAAACACGTTTTTTCTTGTTTTAACATATATAAAGTGGTCTCCCCTCACCCTGCCAGCAGAGGGGAGACAAAATCCCATGAATTACTGCAAGGTCTCTGACCCCCGCCCGACAGAATCCCCCAGTGTCACGTGTTTTTTTTTGAGCCGATGAATCTGCGCCTAGGGTGACGTCACCCGAGGCGCAGAGGTTCGGCCTCCGCTGCTGAAACCACGCCCACAACCAGCTCTCTCCGCCGGCTCGAGCTCCGCCATTGTTCAGAAGCGCTGGATGTTTCCACAGCGAGGGAGAGTAGAAATGAGATTTTGCATCGACATTTACCCTCATAAAAGGATCAGTTCCCACAGCACGGACCCGGCAACTGCACACGAGTCAGCGGTAAGTTCCTTTTTTTTTATGTTATTTATATTTGTATGATCTTTGCATGGGCTAAGTATTTAGCTTAGCTCCGGAGCCCCGGCGCCGCATACGGAGCTGCGGGGGCTGCTCACGGACCGGACCGTCGAGGAGCCCCGGGCTCGAGGCTCTATTAGTACCGTAATACATTTTTCTTCTGTGGTTTCAGATCTTCCAAGCACCTGGAGCTGTTCACATTCAGAAGACGCACGGTCCTTCCTGAGCCAGCAATAGTGCATACATTTTATTTATATATTTTAACAATAAAGTTGCCATTTGTGAAAATTCAGTGTTGTGATTTCTTTACAGTTAACATGATTCATTTGTCTTGTAACATAAGAAGTGAAATGATGAGGAATTGGAGTAAATAACTGTGGTGTAACTGTTTAGAATTAAATTCAATCTTTCTGTGTGAAGACGAGGTGACTAAAGGCTGATTTATGGTTCCGCGTTACACCAACACAGAGCCTACGGCGTAGGGTACGTGATGATTTAACGCAGAACCGTGGACACACTTTGCTACGCAGCCGCTGCTATTCTGCCCGGAGCGACGCTTTTTGTCTCCTCCCCTGCTACACGTCATTCAAGCAGCCAATCAGCGCAGAGCCTCATTATCATAGCCCCCACCGCCCTGAAAATGAAGCACAGAAAAAGGCTTTAGAAGCGGAAAAAATAAAAACATGGCCCAGAGACTGAATTTCTGATTTATGTAGAAAAAACAAGCTTTAGATTGTTTTTAAGACATTCAAGGCCTGTTTAAAATATACATTAAATGCCATAATATGTCCCCTTTAAGTCAACTCTGAGGCCTAACTCTGAGACCAGTTTGGTTTGGAAAAACCAAACCCCCATGTTGACTCAAAGACCAAGAAGGATTTGCATTGACGGCCCTTCATGGCCCTTTTGCACTAGGACTTACTCGGCCCGACTCGGCTCGTCACGCCTCTACCCGTTTTGTCCTCGTTTGTTTTTCCACAGCCAGGGGAGAAGTGGGGGGGGTTGGGGTGAAGCTGCTGTGACGTACAGTACTCGATTGCGCAACCACTTTGTTCATGTCGGCGCAGATGAGAAATCAGCTGGAGCCGCGAGCGGCTCAGAGTAAAACAGCCCGTCTACATCGCTTTTTTAATTCTCTCCTCAGCCACCAGGTTTATGAACATCTGCACCTCAGAGTTGGATCACCAAACAGACATTTTGCGCTTTATAATAAAATCGCCGCGAGCCGCAAGTCGCTCTCGCGCTGACTCCCGCTTCCTGATTCAAACGTCTGACGGCCCCGCCCCCCGACCAATCAGTGGCACGGAGGGTGGTGAAGTCAGAAATAGTCCCGGCTCAGCCCGGATAGAACCTCGGCAGAATGGTTACAGAAATAGTATCTGCTTGGAGCGGCTCTACCCGTCTCAGCCCCTAGTGCAAAAGCGCAAGACGGGGCTGTGGCGGGTATAACTGAACGCCTTTGGACCGACCAGAGAGAGACACTCTTTATCAGGATCCTCTGCTGAGCATAACTACCCTTTGTTCACCAAGGGACGCTGACCCCGCGGGCTGGGACGCGTCGGCTGCCACTTGGTCGGTGGACTCCGTCGTTTACTGTTGAAAGATTGAAGATGCGTGGGCTGACGTGTCTGCTGGGCTGGACTGTTGTTCGAGCTTTCGCAAAAGCCGGCATCATTTCCAGGAGAGCTGCGCGCCTGGCTCGTGCCCGTCGCAGAGCTGATCAGTTCTCCAGGTCTCAGCTGATCAGTTCTCCCGGTCTCATTGATCAGTTCTCCCGGTCTCATTGTTCAGTTCTCCCGGTCTCGGCTGATCAGTTCTCCCGGTCTCAGCGCGATCTGGCTCGGATGAAGCCCGACAAGTCCTGACAACTGTTGTATATTTGATTTAACGCACCTTAATGCAGAAACGGAGGATGAAGACTTTGATGGGTTTGATTAATGTAATAACTTATATAAAGTTCAATCAAATTAAGTTTTGCTCCCGCTCTATTTTTAAATATGCACACTTGTATGCTTTTTTTTGTGTGTGTGTGTGTGTTGTGTGGCGCTTGTGTGTGTATAGACGGCGCCTTTTCGGTCGGTGCGCCATGTGTGTTTTAAATACAGAAATGACACAAAACTGAGGGTGTGCCTTTCCACACGGCGCGCCGTATGGTCGTCAAAACCGCTGGGGGACTGCCAATGAAAACTAGCTCTGTAGCTAAAATTGGGTGCATTTGCATTTTTAATTCTAAATGTATATGAATGTACACTGTCCCTTCCCAAATAAACTGAATTGATTGATTGATTGAAAATACAGTAGGTGGAAACGCTCATGAAAATTGGAACTTATCTTTGGTTTCAAAGTCCCCGAGAATGAACCAGCTTGGCATCTTATAATAGATTTTAAAGACATTGTTGAACTCGTGGTTTCTCCATTTCACACAGATGACACAATTAGATACCTTGACACCAAGATATCAGAACACAGGCATAGATACCTACAGGTGTTCCCAGAGGCTAAAGTTCTCCCAAAGCACCATTTCCCGGAGCATTATCCACAACTAATCAAGGCTTTTGGCCCGCTTGTAGCTCTGTGGACGATGCGCTTTGAAGCAAAACAGCTTTTTTAAGGTAGTCGTTAACAGAAGTTTTCGCAACATTTGACTCTCTCTTGCTGTTAATCATGAGTTAATCATGCTGGCTTACCATCTGCATGGCAAAGACCTACTCAAACCTGCCCTCATTGTCTCAAATCTGTCCACAGTGCCTGTGGAAGTCCTCAAGGAAAACATACAAGAAGCAGTGCAAAGAACGTTTCCTGGAGAGAAATGTATTCATGTGGCCAATACAGGGGCCTGCTATGGCACTAGTTACTCAGGGGGAATGATCTTGCCCTACGGATCCACTGGAGGACTTCCAGAATTTGTTGAACTAAGTCTGATCCTCATTGTGCCCAGCCAGCCTGTATTTGCTGCCAAGTGTCTACTGTACATTCCTGCTACAATGAGCACCTTAGAGATTTTGAATTAGTATCCACAAGACAAGTGACAGTCCTTAGAGAAACAGGAATTAACAGACTCCTACCCTCTTGCAGCATACACTGTTGAGCAAAGGCCATTTGTCACCTTGAAGCGTCACATTCCCTTCTAAGATTAGGTAGTTAAAACCATATTTACATGTTTTCAATTGTTCCTGATTCCTCATCATTAGTTACTGTTTCAAATGTTTTTCACATTCCCCAGGATCTGAACAAATGTACACAACTACTCCAAAATGTCACATAGTAGACTTTTAGACAATTCCCTGCATTGTCCTGCTTCTTTACATTACCCTTGGCTGTTATCCAGAGGTTGTAGAGAAAATCCTTTTTGGATCTCCATAATAATTCTAAGTTTCCCATTATTCCAAATCGTCTTTTTCCTTCATCCGTGGACTTGAAGAAAACACAGGAGTCAAAGTTTCGGCTGGCATTCGTCCAAAAAATACTGTGGAGGTCCTTTATTGCAAAAAAGTACAAGACGTCCACAGGAGAGCCTCGCATGTTCCGCGGTCCAAGGAAAACTCTGAAAACTTATCTCCGGACCACGGCTTATATACCCTAGTCTGAGATAAGATACAACATTTTCTGTACTTTCTAGGCACCGATTTGATACATTCGCCAGAAATTTCTCATGATGTCATGATGTTACAGCTTCCCAGTTTGCCTCTTCACCTTTGCCAGTCACTCAAGGCCAGTCACGGGCTGCAGGTGTAGCGGACTCCCCCTCCCTTACCCGTGTGCCTCAGGCCAGTGTTTTTTCCCACTCTCTCTCTCTCTCTCTCTCTCTCTCTCTCTCTCTCTCTCTCTCTCTCTCTCTCTCTCTCTCTCTCTCTCTCTCTCTCTCTCTCTCTCTCTCTCTCTCTCTCTCCACTCTCAATATTTGTCTTAGTTAAATGTTTTACTTAGGTGTTAAATGATTATAAAATATTCACATAAATATATAAAAATATCCTCAACAAGGTTTACTCCGTTACATTTACTTGAGTAAGTTTTGGGAAATGTTGTACTTTTAGGAGTAGTTTTGAATCACTATACTTTTTACTTTTACTTGAGTAGATTTGTGAAGAAGAAACTGTTCCTCTTACTCCGCTACATTAGGCTACGTTGAGCTGTTACTTTTCTTTTATCAATTTTATCCACGTACGTGTCAATCTCATGACATCACTGGGTGATTCTTTGGGAAAAATGTTTGTTTTTGCATGTTTTGTCACATTTACACAGACTCAAACACACACAGAGTTTCTATGAGTTCATGTTTGTTCTAGTTCTGCTGGTTAAAAAAGAAAAGTACAAAGGCTTGAAATGTTGTGCTTAATTTATTTATTTACTCCGTTATTATTTTATTTATTTTATTATTTATTAAAGTACTTGAATTTACTTTAAGATTATTTGAATTTAAAGGAGCTTGAGGCTCCTTTTAAGAAATGAGACTCTCTAGCGCCACCCTTCACCACGACGGCCGTTGGGGGTACTGCAGCCAACAGTGAAGCCGGCACGGGAGAACGGGGAGAACGCACATGCAGCGTCATGTGACGTCACATCCGCAGGACAGAGCGGGAAATTCGGGACCGAATTGCAGCACATTTTGCAGCACACAGCCTGTTCAAGGCAAAGGAGAGATACGGTAGAGGGCTCATTCTTTTGGGTTTGGAACGCTTCATCTGACATTATTACTGGAAAACTTAAAATGTATACGAATTTTTTTCATAAATTCTGCCTCAATCCGGCCTCAAGCTCCTTTAAGCTATTTTTTATTAATTTTAATTTATTTTATTAATTTAATTTGCCTGAAGATGATTATTTTGTACTTTTCTCTGTTTGAATGGTTGTGTTAAAAAAATAAATCAGACGTTACTCAACAGTTACTCAGTACTTGAGTAGTTTTTTCACCAAGTACTTTTTTACTTTTACTCAAGTAATTATTTCAATGACTAATTTTTACTTCTACTTGAGTCATATTATTCTGAAGTAACAGTACTTTTACTTGAGTACAATTTTTGGATACTCTACCCAGCTCTGCTGTTTTTCGTACACTCCATACTTGTGTTTTGTCAATTGTTTTTTTTTTTTACTTTAAAGACTGCATTGGTTCCATTCCATTTCTTGACTATGTGAAATCAATATGAAAATCACTTGAAAATCACTTGACATGGGTAATTATAGTTATTAATATTTAGTAACCACTTACATTCATCAGTTTCTTGATTATGCTGTAATTCATCGTAGTTTCATCTCACTTGTGGTCATGTCTGCATGCATCCAACTGCCATTGGTTAGTATGAAATGAAGCTGAAGAAATTACAGCATAATTACAGTAAAATGGACTGATATAAGCAGCAACTAAAGGTCAAGCAATTCTCAAGTGTGTGGATTCTGATTTCAAGCAGATTTCACATCATCAAGAAAGGAGTGGAACCAATGACATCTTGTAAGCTAAAGAAACAATCTCATACAAACATGGAGTGTACTCAAACAAAATCGGGGTAATTGTTTAAATGAGAGGGACAATTCAGAAAATTGATCAAATAAAAAGACTGGTATTGTTATTGAACTCTTGGTGGTGGAGCCATGTGCATTGAAAATTGATATTCATTCAGTCATTGGCCTTTATTTAACCAAGCAGGTCATTAAGAACATTCTTATTTACAATGACGGCCTGGTAAGCGACAAGGACCAATTTGGGGTAAAAGGAAGTGGTTTAGGGAGTAAAACACAGTAAAATTGTAGCTCTACAAAGGTAGAAAAGCATTAGGGAGCATTTTTTGGCAAAGCAGCAGAAATTGGCAGAACACCGGTTTTCAACAAGAATGGGTTTTCGATTCCCATCCCTACAGCCGGACGCCTATGATGCCCATGACGCTTCAGCGTGAATCCAGGGTAAGTGTGCATCTCCAGCTGAACATACACCTACTGTTGCTCAGGCCCGGCTCTCCGGAGAGGGCTGAGCTGGAACGTGGGTTTGGGAGGGAGTGATGCTGCTGGTTGTGTAAGAGTGGAGGAGGACGAGGTCGAGAGTCCGAACACAGAGGCTGGTCCCTGCTGTTCTCTGCACGTGCACGTGCTCGTGTCCCGCGCTGGGAGCATATGTGTTTCTCATCACGGTGATCACTAACTGAAACTTGAGAATACAGGTGAAGAGAAGTCCATCATTTTCTCTGACGACCCCAGGATTCATGCCGTCTTTTGTTGTTTTTTTATTGTGAACACAAACACCAATTCTCAAGAGGAGCTGATTTTTGTGTAGGAATGTTAGCAGGAGATCCTTCTCATATTATTGTCCTCTTGGTTGGTTCGGTTTAATAGGAGAAGAGAAGATCACGCTGACTTACTGTAGGTAAAGTCATGTGGAAAACGTTAGTACCTGCTCCTTTGATGCTACTTTCTCATGTCAAAACAATAAATAAAAATGATCTATTCATAGCAGGCGTTAGCAATGACACAATGTGAGGAAATTTGTCTCTATAATACTGATAAAAAGACACAGAGGATGAATATTTAATTACTCAAATATTACTATTATTACTATCAGCCTTGTCTTGTGTTAAATAAGATAAGATAAGATAATCCTTTATTTCTCCCTCAATGGGGAAACTCACTTGTTTAGCAGCAGTAACTTAACACACACATGCAGGGGAGGGGTAAAAAAAGTCAAAAGTAAAAATTATACATAATTACAAAATATAAACAGTAAATACAGGTAGAATGTGTGTGAGGTAGACAGACAGATATTGCATAGATATTGCACATCTTGTTATGGACCGCAACTTAACATCTGACCGGGAGCGTAGAAAGCGGCGTACGCAACATTTTGTGTGCGCCGCACTCTTTGTACATGTGGCCCTAGTTCTACCACACCAGATTAGACCCCATATAAGATCTACCACACCAGATTAGACCCCATATAAGATCTACCACACCAGACAAGAACCCAGGTACAACAGAGAGCAGAGTATAACGCCAACCAGACAAGACTGGACTACAGAATACAAACTCAAAATGATTGCAATACAAATGGATAAGCAGACAGTATATCACTCCAAGTGAAGGGAGAAAAAATACATTTTGTGTCCTAAAAATGCCTTAGATTTAGAAATGCCTTAGAAACACAGCTTTAGTTTTTAGTCAGCCACGCACCTGCTGTTTATCATAGCAAATGCCTGTTTTTCTGTGAGAAAGAGCCTGGTTCGCACGGGATTTTGGTCCCGTGTGAGCCGAAACTTATTTTGAGAGTTTGCGGACGGGGGGGCGAATAGGCCTTCCCCCCCGCCCTCCGCAAGGTGCTGAGGGAAAGGTATAAAGACGTGGTAGCCGGAAGTTTGGATTTAGAGTCTGCCGTGGGTCAGTGCAGGACGCCCGGCGCGGTTTTTTCCTTGGCTTACTCTGTATCCGGACTGTCCCCGGCTCTCCAGTCCTGTGTCGAGGTAAGATAGGCCTTAAAACCCTTTGTAGTTGTGTGTGAGGAATATTGCTCTGCCATTTGCGGGGGATAACTTGACACTTTATCCTAGCCAACAAGTAATTTTGTGTGCTCTGCCATTTGCGGGGGATAACTTGACCCGTTATCCTAGCAAATGAGTAATTTTGTGTGCTCTGCTATTTGCGGGGGATAACTTGGCAAATTATCCTAGCAAACTGGTAGTTTTGAGGATGTCTTCTATGTAAATGCTTGCTTTTTGCTAATAAATGTATTCATATCTTATAGCAAAAGCGAGGTGTGTGTGTGTGATTCATTTTGGTACAGCCGACCACACCTAGAACCTAATTGAGATTTCTCCCAAAACACCAAGTAAGCTACATCTTTTTAACCCAAATATCCCAGATACTTGCATTAAATGTAAAGAACAAAAGGAATCTTTATTCCACTGCATGTGGGAATGCCCTCTGATACTCTGAAGAAAGTGTTGGACCTGGCTAGTTAAATCATTAATAAAGAAATACCTCTAAAACCCAAGTTATGTTTACTGAATATTTACCCAGATGATTTTGTGTCCTCAAAAAATGATAAATACTTACTCAATATTTGTTTTTTGGAAGCCAAAAAATGTATAGCCTGCTCATGGAAAAAAGAGAAACCTTGTAACACTTCACACTGGTTGACAGGGATGTCCTTTTACTTTGCTTTAGAAAAGATAAGCTACACCTCAAAGAACAAGCTCCACATATTTTGGAAAATCTGGAAGGTTTTTTGTAATTTCCTTGAGAAAAAGGATATTGAAGCAGATGGTTGGAATGATGAGTCGAACTGAAGACTGATGACTGATTTATCTTTTCATATTTTTCCGATTTATATATATTGTTAAGTGTGTATGCACAGGTAGTGGAACTGGTATCTTCTGACATTCTAGTTTTTTTTTTAATATATTTTTCTATATATTATATATTAATGCTATTATTATTGTTGTTGTGCCTTCATGTTCTGTGTTGTTCATTGCTTGTAAAATATCAAAATGTGCAATAAACATATGTTTTAAAAAAAATACTGGACTACAATACAGACAATACTGGAATACAAGAGAGATCACTATCTGGATCAACATCTTTGGAAGGGAGGCTCTTGTCCTACCGTATAAGACCTAGGGATGGGAATCCAGAACCGGTTCTTGTTGAGAACCGGTTCTTGTTGAGAACCGGTTCCCAGTGTTTCAATTCCTTGGAATCCTTTGCAAAAAAGGCAAACGATTCCCTTATCAATTCCAGTGGGCGCGAATGACGTCACCACGCACGTTGCGTAGTTAAGCAACGTGCAGCAGGAAAACACGGCGACAAAGCGGCATAAACGCTCAAAGGTTTGGTTACATTTTACCAAAAAGAATGACAACAGGGCGACTTGTTCTCCACAGCTGGAGACACACAAGTCCAGAAAGATTGCGTATCCTTCCTGAAATAGCAGATATGCTTATTTTTCTGCAAAAAAATGGTTAATTCTTCATAGTTGATGGTTGCAGAATTGCACAGTTCCATTGGACTTGAGTTGACTGTATTTATCACTGGCTGACGTGGTTTTATTTTTGAGTGCTCAGCTCAGATATCCTTTTAAAAAGGAGAATTTTAATTTCTATTAGAGAAGAATATTTATTTTATTATTATTATTTTATATTTATTTTTTGGGGGGACCCCCTGGCCAAGGCTGGGGGCGTCTTAAGACCTCACTTGTATTTTTTTGTTCAAAGAAATAAAACAAAGTTGATGCTAATCGAGCTGTTTGTTCTCCTTTTTACCAAATGAGAATCGATAAGAGAATCGATAAAGAATCGAATCGTTAAACAGAATCGAAAATAGAATCGGAATTGGAGAAATCTTATCAATTCCCATCCCTAATAAAACCCCTATAAGACCCGAGATACAACAGAGACCAGTGGGATCAGTGGGCTAAAAAGACAATGACACTGAGACGGTGCCAGCCATTAATCCACTTAAACTTGTTGCCTCGTGCATTTTCACGATTACAGTGGCGGGTCAAACTCTATTAACCCTCACAGTTGAGATTTTTCTCCCTGAACAAAGGCATGCAGAGGGTTCAGGACATTTATAACCACAGGCTAAAATAAGACTTGATTTTATTTCACAAAGCTCAAGTGCACTGCTTTCTTAGACTGTGTTTGCATATTCATGCATGGAAAGTGGATTTATCAGCTATATATATTTAGCTGCTTTCCTTCAATTGTTGGTGTAGGTTTTTGGTTGAGAACCAGCATGTTATCCGTGGAAACAGAACATAGAACACATACAAAATGCTTAAAATCATCAACGTTACTGTCTTAACAAAATGAAGAGATGATTTTGAAGTGTTTGTTATTTTGAGTGATGATAAACCATTTAGCGTGGAGGTGACCGGGCTGGTAAACCTCTAATGTGTCAGCTGCTACTGCTGCATCGGCAGCTGCTGGACGCTCAGGGTTTATGTGGAATTTCAAGCTTCAAGTATTTAAGGTGTGAAAACTCCTTAATGTCCAAACAGTGATGTTCTGTGTGGGCCTTTTTTTAACGGAAATGTTTTTTTTTTTTTGTTTGTTTTTTACCTTGTCTGCACACGTATTAATGGTTGATACCATACTGGTTAAAACCTAGGGCATATATATGTGCATTATTACTATATTTAATATATATACGCATACATACGCATACACATACATATATATACACATACAAACCCAGTGAGTTGGGTTTTTTTTTGTTTTTTTTTGGAGGGGGGGGGGGGGTGACATCCACTGCCAATCCAGGAAGCAGGAACACACGGAAACACACGTCAAGCACTGGAAATCTGCAACAAAAAACACAAACGAAACACAAAACCGACAAAACCGACACAGAGCCGACCAAAACACGAGCAGCAATCAACCCAAATCTCGAGATCTGATCACAGTCTAAGCTAAGCTACCGCTAACTAAACCCAAAAACTACAGAGCAAGCATGCAGGTGAACAAGCCAATGTGTATGTCTATGTGTGTGTGCGTGTGTGTGTGTGTGTGTGATCATGCGTGTGTGTATGTGTGTGTATGTGTGCGTGTGTATGTACATGTCTGTGTGTGTGTGTGTGTGTGTGTGTGTGTGTGTGTGTGTGTGTGTTTGTGTGGATGTGTATGTGTGTGTGTGTATGTGTGTGTGTGTGTGTGTGTATGTGTGTATGTGTGTGTATGTGTATGTGTGTGTGTATGTGTGTATGTGTGTGTATGTGTATGTATATGTTTGTGTGGCTGTGTATGTCTGTGTGTTTGTGTGTGTATGTGTGTGTATACGTGTGTGTGTGTGTGTGTGTGTGTGTGTGTATATGTGTGTATGTGTGTGTATGTGTGTATATGTATTAGGGGTGTAACGGTATTTGTATTCGTCCCGTCCCGTCACGGTACGGGCGTTACGGTTCGGTACACGCAGTCATACGGCGAATACGTCTGACTGAGTTAAAAAAAATAAATAAATCAATCATCGTTTTTTTTCCCCCTTATAAATATCAACAGTCACGTTCCATTACAGACCTAAATGTGTGCTAGTCTGTGCATATCAATAAATATATGTGCAATTCATATATCATCATAAATTGTAGGCTATAATAACGATAAAATGTTCTAATTCTTAATTTACAACTGTCCTGAACGCATCAGGGCCGTGTGCCAACGCGGATTGGCTGTAAAGCCTGATTTATGGTTCTGCGTTAAATCGACGCAGAGCATACGCCGTAGGGTACGGCGCAGTCTACGGCGAGGTTATGCGGCGACGCGCAACCTTCGCCGTAGGCGCTGCGTTGGTGTAACGCGGTACCATAAATCAGCCTTAACAGTCACAGTGAAGGAGATTAGCGCTAAAGTTTAAAAGAGGACTAAATTTGTACAAAGTTTTGAATGTTACCCCGTTTTCCACGTTACCTGGATTATTTTGGGTTATGGAAGAGTCAACTACCGTTGGTGAGTGAGTGTAACCTTCATAATTGATTTATTTATCAGTTTCTTGACCAGCTGCCTATTTTAATGAGCTTTGTGTCAACTAGACCGCCGAGTCTATTCTCTGTTCTAGAGCTCAGAAATGATGTTATAGACCGCTGTGTCTATATCTATCTAAATAGATTGTGTAATTTAGACCAGTTTTTTTTTTTTTGTATTTAAATTGTATCAAAGATGGAACTGAGTCAGTCCGTGACTACCTGAGTTTTCAGCGCCATGTGATTGACAGCTGTCAGGCCTGTGTGTGTGTGTGTGTGTGTGTGTGTGTGTGTGTGTGTGTGTGTGTGTGTGTGTGTGTGTGTGTGTGTGTGTGTGTGTGTGTGTGTGTGTGTGTGTGTGTGTGTGTGTGTGTGTTCTTCTGAACAAGTTTGTGACTTTACTCTGCTTTCTGCAGCATAGGCCTATAGGCTGCTTGACTCAATAAAAGTGAGAATAAATGTAGTTTGATGGGTAGGATGATGTTGTTGAACGTTAAAATGACTATCATAAGGCCCGTGGAGAATGCTCCGCCCCCAGACGGCTCTGCCCATATGCAGCAGTAGACAGTGTTGGGGGTAACGCGTTACAAAAGTAACGCAATTACAGTAATGTATTACTATTTGCTGTAACGCAGTAATATAACGCATTACTAATAAATTTTCGGTAATATTTTACTCGTTACAATCTAAGTAACGCGCGTTACAACGCATTTTAACCCGTTTAGCTGTTGTTTTTTAAAGAATTCACCAACACCGCGTCCGCGGGACATCCCGACAACAGAAAAAAGCGTTGGGAACGCGGCGCGGCGGAACGTAGCGCCGCTGGACACTGTGTGTGTGGGGACTGTTTAGCCAGTGAGCAGAGCCGGCAGGGAAAAGTCAACAGTGCGGCGTGTCCGCGTGTAACTTAAATCTACCATGGTCTCAGCGTTAGGGCTTGGCCAAGTGAGGCTTTATGAATATATGGGCTTTATACATTTATTAAATATATATGAGCGCGGAGTCGGCGAGGAGCTGCACGAGCCGGGCTCACAGTCAGTCGCGCTGTGAGAGCGGATTTATGGTTCCGCGTTAAATCGACGCAGAGCTTTCGCCGTAGCGTACGCAGTAGTTCGCGTAACCCACGGCGTATGGCCTGCGTTGGTGTAACGCGGAACCATAAATCAGCCTTAAACCACACCTGCAGCCCATCAGGAGGAGAGGTTAAAACAGCTGCGAGTTGTTGATTTCTGGTTCGTTTTGTTAACTCTGAGAGCTTTATTGGTTTGTTTGTTAGCTTGCTGGTGTTTTTTTTCTCTCTGGGAGTTATTTATGAAGAAGTTCTGATTTCCGTGTGAGCAGTATTCGAGTTGAGGGGGGATGAGGGGTGATGTGATGGCACCCCCCCGAAATTAAAACGGTCCAAATCACCCCCCCCCCCCCCCCCCCTGAAATAAAAACGGTCCAAATCATCCCCCCTGAAATAAAAACGGTCCAAATCATCCCCCCTGAAATAAAAACGGTCCAAATCATCCCCCTAAAATAAAAACGGTCCAAATCATCCCCCTAAAATAAAAACGGTCCAAATCATCCCCCCTAAAATAAAAACGGTCCAAATCATCCCCCCTGAAATAAAAACGGTCCAAATCATCCCCCTAAAATAAAAACAGTCCAAATCATCCCCCTAAAATAAAAACGGTCCAAATCATCCCCCCTAAAATAAAAACGGTCCAAATCATCCCCCCTGAAATAAAAACGGTCCAAATCATCCCCCCTAAAATAAAAACGGTCCAAATCATCCCCCCTGAAATAAAAACGGTCCAAATCATCCCCCTAAAATAAAAACGGTCCAAATCATCCCCCCTAAAATAAAAACGGTCCAAATCATCCCCCCTAAAATAAAAACGGTCCAAATCATCCCCCCTGAAATAAAAACGGTCCAAATCATCCCCCTAAAATAAAAACGGTCCAAATCATCCCCCCCTGAAATAAAAACGGTCCAAATCATCCCCCTAAAATAAAAACGGTCCAAATCATCCCCCCTGAAATAAAAACGGTCCAAATCATCCCCCCTGAAATAAAAACGGTCCAAATCATCCCCCCTGAAATAAAAACGGTCCAAATCATCCCCCCTGTAAAACTGCCATCCCTCCTTTCCATCCCTTATGTCATTTCATCAATGAATGTGGTTTTACTGCTATTTCAACATTTAGAGTCATCACCAGAAAAATAACACCAGAAAAATAACTTATTTGACAATTTTCACCTGTTTCAAGTACATTTTCACTTGAAATAAGTAGAAAAATCTGCCAGTGGAACAAGATTTATCTTTTTTTGCTATTTTGTTGAAAGTAACTCAAAAGTAATACACAAGTAGTGTAACGCATTACAATTCAGATATAGTAATATTGTAATGTAACTAATTACTTTCAAATGACAGTAACTAGTAATATATAATGTATTATATTTTGAATGTAACTTGCCCAACACTGGCAGTAGAGGAGCCCGGGTTCAAGTATTTATTAAAAGTGCTCGAGCCTCGTTACAATGTCCCATCCCGCGCTCACATAAACCAGTCCGTGGTAAAATTAAAAACACTAATGCACAAGTTAAATGTTTTATTCTATTTATTTTACACTTTAATAAGAGATGCTTTTTAGTTTTGTAGCCAATTGAACAAATTTTAACTTTCAAATGCTATGATCAAAATAAAGGAAGAAAAAACTCGTCTTATACATTTGGGACTTTTTGTATTTTTTTTCCCGTTGTACCGAACCCGTACCGAACCGTGACCCCTAAACCGAGGTACGTACCGAACCGTGACTTGTGTGTACCGTGACACCCCTAATATGTATATATCTGAATGGCTGTATGTGGATGTTCTATGTGGGCCTTTTTTAATGGAAATATTGAATTCGTTGAACCAGACAAAATCCTCTCATCTTAAAAATGCACGATAAAAGATACATTTCTACAAGTTAGATAGAATGTTACATAGAATGTATTATGAAAAAAATCCTAATCTTCTTTGCTTGAGAGGCTGGGTTTGAATGTTTTAACCTGACAACAAAATCTAAATGGACCTAGCATCTTCCTGGTCCTGGGTTTGGGGTCTGTAAAGATTCAGTGAGCCGTTTAAATGTGCAGGGTACCAAGCTTGGGAATGCTGCATTGTTGGGCGTGGCGGCCATGTTGGTAGCTACAGAAGTGGATAATCAATCTAAAAGAAATCCAGAGAAAGACACCAAAATATAAATATGGAATGAAGGTGGGCGGAAGGCCAGAGTGGGTTATTTGAATGAGACGGGACTTTTTAAAAGGTTCAGATCTGTATGAGATCCCAAAGACTCCAGCACTGCCCCCCCGCCCCTATCGGAGTTACATATGACATGTACACACCCAAGGAGTGCAGGGATTACAAGCCTTTAAATTCTTCTAACCCATCACCCCAACGAAGGTAAAGGCCGTCAAACTGTTTCGTTTGTCCGTGTCGAGTTTCTGATTTCAAACCTTTGCACAACTTAATTGTACATGAAGAGAGAAATTATAGCAAAAATCATGCCCGAGGTACAACCAAGTATATTTCACTAGTTTTATCACAGAATTATGTAGAGAAAGGCTTTAAATAAATATGGTAAACAAATGAAAAATTGTAGACAAAGACGTAAACTGAACAGTACAGTAGCATGCAGATCTAACCTAGAAACAAATGTCGTACACGAAGAGCTTCATCTCCAACAGATCACACTGTGCATTTACATGGGAAGTTTTATTCCTCTTTAATTCAGAATTAAAAATAAATCTGATTTAAAATGAGTAAAGATTACCATGTAAACACAAAAAACAGGAAGGAAGGAAGGAAGGAAGGAAGGAAGGAAGGAAGGAAGGAAGGAAGGAAGGAAGGAAGGAAGGAAGGAAGGAAGGAAGGAAGGAAGGAAGGAAGGAAGGAAGCAGGAAGGAAGGAAGGAAGGAAGGAAGGAAGGGAGTAAAGAGGAGAGACCAGGAGGAAAGAAGGAAGGGAGAAGGAAGGAAGGGAGGAAAGAAAGAAGGAAGGGAGTTGAGAAGGAAGGGAGTAAAGAGGGTAAAGAAGGAAGTAAGTGAGAAGGAAGGAGAGAGCAGGAGGAAAGAAGGAACAGGAGATTAGGTCATTTTGACCGAAGACAGTACAAGGGTTAAAAGAAGCAGCATATTTATTATTGATTAAATGATTGAGATTTCACACTGACTCCTGTCCATTCAGAACTCTAACTGCTGAATAACAGGGATGTAGTTTGGGGGAGTGTGTGAGGAATCTGCCGCTAACACCGGTAGTACAGAAGGAAAATACGTTGCTGAAATAAAAGTACCCAAGCATAAGAGTTTCCAAGCCATCATAAAATAGTTTGAAAGAATTGATGACACGCCTGCAATAACAGGCGGATGTAAAACACTTCATGCAGACGTAATCATCTCAGATTGGACACTTTGTCATCACCGGGAATCTGGTTATTTCAGGCAGCTCCACTAAAAAAGAACAATCAATGTAGAGAGCCTGATGAGACTGAAAGAGAATGAATACTCACAGACTCTGCCGCAGCTCTGCTGTATCTCTGGACGTGCCCAAAGACTGAAGGCTTTTCTCCAGGGTGACAACTGGGGTGACAAAAGACGATACAAACATCAGTTTTGTCCTGGTCTGAGGAGAGCTTCACTTCATCCTGCTGTCCCACCTGCCTTCATTCAAAAAGTATTCTGAAATGTCTCCAACTGCATCCAAAGCACAGTCAAATTCCAATTTTAAAACCAAACGGTCTCTCAATCTGATAACCAAGCGATGGAGAGGATGCGAATCCTTAAATCAAGATAGTCATGATCTCATGATACCTCATAAATATGATCCAAAGTCTGACTCTTATAACATCTAGCCCAGGGGTCGGCAACCTGCGGCTCTAGAGCCACATGCAGCTCTTTAGCGCCGCCCTAGTGGCTCCTGGAGCTTTTTCAGAAATATTTGACCTTTTTTTTTCCTTTTTCCTCTTTTTTTCTTCCTTTTTCCTTTTTTAGTACTTGACTTTTTTCTCGAGTTTTGACTTTTTTCTCGACATTTCAACTTTTTTCTCGACATTTGGACTTTTTCGTTTTTTTTCTCAACATTTCACTTGTTTTCTCTACATTTCGACTTTTTCTCGACATTTTCGACTTTTGTATAAAGATTGTACTTCAACATTAATCTTGACATTTCGACTTTTTTCTCGACATTTCAACTTTTCTCAAGTCGACCGACGCCTCCCCCTCGGGGGCCGACGCCTCCCACTCGGCGGCCAACGCCTGCCCCTCGGGGACCGACGCCTCCCCCTCGGCGACTGACGCCTCCCCCTCGGGGACCGACGCCTCCCCCTCGGGGACCGACGCCTCCCCCTCGGGGACCGACGCCTCCCCCTCGGCGACCGACGCCTGCCCCTCGGGGACCGGACGCCTCCCCCTCGGCGACCGACGCCTCCCCCCTCGGCGACCGACGCCTCCCCCTCGGGGGACCAACGCCTCCGCCTCGAGGGCCGACGCCTCCCCCTCGGCGACCGACGCCTCCCCTCGGGGGACCGACGCCCTCCGCCTCGGGGGACCGACGCCTCCCCCTCGGCGACCCGAAGCCTCCGCCTCGGGGACCGACGCCTGCCCCTCGGGGACCGACGCCTGCCCCTCGGGGACCGACGCCCTCCCCCCTCGGCGGACCGAAGCCTCCCCCTCGGGGACCGACGCCTGCCCCTCGGGGACCGACGCCTCCCCCTTGGCGACCGACGCCTGCCCCTCGGGGACCGACGCCTGCCCCTCGGGGACCGACGCCTCCCCCTCGGCGACCGAAGCCTCCCCCTCGGGGACCGACGCCTGCCCCTCGGGGACCGACGCCTCCCCCTCGGCGACCGACGCCTGCCCCTCGGGGACCGACGCCTGCCCCCTCGGGGACCGACGCCTGCCCCTCGGGGACCGACGCCTGCCCCTCGGGGACCGACGCCTCCCCCTCGGCGACCGACGCCTGCCCCTCGGGGACCGACGCCTGCCCCTCGGGGACCGGACGCCTGCCCCTCGGGGACCGACGCCTCCCCCCTCGGCGACCGACGCCTGCCCCTCGGGGACCGACGCCTCCCCCTCGGCGACAGACGCCTGCCCCTCGGGGACCGACGCCTCCCCCTCGGCGGCAGACGCCTGCCCCTTGGGGACCGACGCCTGCCCCTCGGCGACCGACGCCTGCCCCTCGGGGACCGACGCCTGCCCCTCGGGGACCGACGCCTCCCCTTGGGGACCGACGCCTCCCCCTCGGGGACGACGCCTCCCCCTCGTGGGGCCTCCGCCTCCCCCTCTGCCTCGGGGGACCGACGCCTCCCCCATGGCGACCGACGCCTGCCCCTTGGGGACCGAAGCCTCCCCCCTCGGGAGGGGAGAGGCGTCCATCCATCCATCCATCCATCCATCCATCCATCCATCCATCCATCCATCCATCCATCCATCCATCCATCCATCCATCCATCCATCCATCTGTCCATTTGTCCTCTATCCATCCATCCCATTATCTGCCCATCTGCCTGCCCATCCATCCATCCATCCATCCATCCATCCATCCATCATCCATCCATCCATCCATCATCCATCCATCCATCCATCCATCCATCCATCCATCCATCCATCACCAGTCCATCCCAGAACTACTCACAATAACGACCACACACACTCCGTCCACTCAGGTGAGGAGGAAGCATTTACCGTTGGCGTTGATCTGGAAGATGTTGGACGAGGTTTTCCTGGAACACGTCCTGCAGCTCGGAGGGGCTGACCTGTGTGGCTGCAGAGGAAACAAGACATGAGAAACTGGAGCATGATGCTGACATCACAGCCCACTGATAGTTACTGCTTCACAAGGAAACACAGCAGATCAGCTCTGACTCCAGCCACGCCCGCCCTGAGACATCTGACGTGTCCTGGAGGTGCCAGGATCACCGAGGTGGGAAAAAGAGAAGATAAAGGCTCGCTGTGGATTGGAATTGTTTCCTACAGAAGCCAGCACATCCTATCATAGGGGTATGTGAGGAGCTTGGAGTCCTCAGATGCTTGTCATGTTTTTTTGTTTTTAAGTAGTTTCTCAGGAGCTCTTGCAGAGCCGACTGTCATCCCGCCTCTGAAGGGGAATACTTGTGATTGTAAAGAAAATCTTTACCTAGGTGGTAAGTAGGAATGGGTGATATTTTACCGTTCACAATAAACCATCAAAAAAATTCCCCACGGTAAGAATTTATCATCTCGAGGTAAAAACAATAAATTCCTGTTGATGACGTTTTTGTGTAAAGCTGATTTATGGTTCTGTGTTAAATCCACGCACAACGTACGTGAAGGAAGGAGGGAAGGAAGGAAGGAAGGAAGGAAGGAAGGAAGAAAGAAAGAAAGAAAGAAAGAAAGAAAGAAAGAAAGAAAGAAAGAAAGAAAGAAAGAAAGAAAGAAAGAAAGAAAGAAAGAAAGAAAGAAAGAAAGAAAGAAAGAAAGAAAGAAAGAAAGAAAGAAAGAAAGAAAGAAGGATAAATTCCCGTTGATACGTGTTTGTGTAACAAACATGGAGGATCTGAGTCATTCCAGTTTTGCAGTACAGGTGTAACTCATTTGATTGGTTTTTATTAATTCAATGTAATTGGTGTAGTTTAGTAGCATTTAGTATCTTTTAGAGCAGTGATTTGGGGGCTCGACTGAATGTGGTGATAGATTTATAGTTAAAAAGGTGGAGTTGAATTGGTATTTTTTTATCATCATTTTTATCGTTATCAGGATAAATGTCACAAATGATCGTGATACATTTTTTAGTCCATACCGCCCATCCCTATAGTCAGGTATGTTAAACTTACCAAGACTTATAAAGACTGACAGGTTGTTTTTTTGTTTTTTTTTCTTTTCTTTAGGGGAAACATGAATAGGCGTGGGACAGACTGTTATTCTCCTTGGATAAAAAATACATTAATAAAATACATTACATTGATAAAATCTTAAATATCCACCTGGGCTTGGAGGGACTGCATAACCTACCAACAACAATGGCATTCAGCTTAAAGACTGACATTCACAGTGAGCAAACAGAAAGGTTTGACATTGTAATAACGGTGAGCAGTAATGGAGGGAGCGGACATGAAGCAGACATGAACAGCCGTCTCTAATGTGGAGCGTATCTGCAGCCCAGATAACCAGGATGGAGAAATGGTACGGTAATGAGCAGCAGGGTGGCAGCTCGGCTGGAGAATCTGCCTCAGAACTGATGAGGTCACAGCTTGTTTCCTGGTTTGAAAGAATCTCTTTGCCAAATGATTGGTGGGGAGGACATGCCCTGAAAACCCAGCAACATGCTGACTTCAATAAGAGTCTAAACGAACCCACAATAACCAGCTCATCCACCTTTAGTCAGGTATTTTAACCCTGGTGCTGTCTACGGGTCAAGGAAGGAGGAGGAGAAGAAGGGAGGAAAGAAGGAAGGAAGGAAGAATGAAAAGAAGGAAAGAAAGAAGGAAGGAAGGAAGGAAGGAAGGAAGGAAGGAAGGAAGGAAGGAAGGAAGGAAGGAAGGAAGGAAGGAAGGAAGGAAGGAAGGAAGGAAGAATGAAAAGAAGGAAAGAAAGAAGGAAGGAAGGAAAGAAGGAAGGAAGGAAGAATGAAAAGAAGGAAGGAAGGAAGGAAGGAAGGGAGAAAAGAAGGAAAGAAAGAAGGAAGGAAGGAAGGAAGAATGAAAAGAAGGAAAGAAAGAAGGAAGGAAGGAAGGAAGGGAGAAAAGAAGGAAAGAAAGAAGGAAGGAAGGAAGGAAGGAAGGAAGGAAGGAAGGAAGGAAGGAAGAAGAATGAAAAGAAGGAAAGAAAGAAGGAAGGAAGGAAGGAAGGAAGGAAGGAAGGAAGGAAGGAAGGAAGGAAGGAAGGAAGGAAGGAAGGAAGGAAGGAAGGAAGGAAGGAAGGAAGGGAGAAAAGAAGGATGGAAGGAAGGAAGGGAGAAAAGAGGAAGGAAGAAGGAAGGAGAGAGCAGGAGGAAAGAAAGAAGGAAGGAAGGAAGGAAGGAAGGAAGGAAGGAAGGAAGGAAGGAAGGAAGGAAGGAAGAATGAAAAGAAGGAAAGAAAGAAGGAAGGAAGGCAGGAAGGAAGGGAGAAAAGAAGGATGGAAGGAAGGAAGGGAGAAAAGAGGAAGGAAGAAGGAAGGAAGGAAGGAAGGAAGGAAGGAAGGAAGGAAGGAAGGAAGGAAGGAAGGAAGGAAGGAAGGAAGGAAGGAAGGAAGGAAGGGAGGAAAGAAGGAAGGAAGGAAGGAAGGAAGGAAGGAAGGAAGGAAGGAAGGAAGGAAGGAAGGAAGGAAGGAAGGAAGGAAGAATGAAAAGAAGGAAAGAAAGAAGGAAGGAAGGCAGGAAGGAAGGGAGAAAAGAAGGATGGAAGGAAGGAAGGGAGAAAAGAGGAAGGGAAGAAGGAAGAAGGAAGGAAGGAAGAGAAGGAAGAAGGAAGGAAGGAAGGAAGGAAGGAAGGAAGGAAGGAAGGAAGGAAGGAAGAAGGAAGGAAGGGAGGAAAGAAGGAAGGGAGGAAAGAATGAAGCAAAGAAGGAAGGAAGGAAGGAAGTAAGGGAGAAAAGAAGGAAGGAAGGAAGGAAGGAAGGAAGGAAGGAAGGAAGGAAGGAAGGAAGGAAGGAAGGAAGGAAGGAAGGAAGGAAGGAAGGAAGGAAGGAAGGAAGGAAGGAAAGCGGAAGGGACGAAGGAAGGAGAATGAGGTCATTTTGACCCGAAGACAGTACAAGGGTTAACAATAAATGACGACATTTTTTTCTGACATGTTAAATGTTTGAAAGTTGTACAACATTACAGCAGAGGGTGAAATATCAGCACATCATGAAAACAAGCAGGGGAGTGTAGAGTGAGAGCTGAAGTAGAGCAGCTGGTATTTGTGGTAGGAGCTGAGGTCTGACCCCGCTCCACCCTACATCATTAACTTAACTGAGCCAAACCAACAAAGCATCCACGTAAGAACGTGAGTGCACACAGCAGGTGGAACTGTGGGACCAGACTGTGATACGTTCATACAAAGGGTTTTTGACTCAAAGACCTCATGGGATTTTTTTCAGAACCAGCATACACTTTGTCCACTTTTCATTTACGTTGAGGGATTGTAGTCCAGTGTCTGCACCAGGGCAGATATCTGGACGAGGTGTTGCGGTTTCAAACCCGCCACCTCCACATTGTGCGCACTATCCACTGCGCCATCGCCGCTTTGTCACTTAGGCTGCTTTCAGACCTGTTTGTTTTGTTCCGATTCAGGGTCTAAATCAATACAGATGTTTGGTTTTTAGTTTGTGGCGTTTGTGTTAACAAGGCAACCGTCTGTAGCGGTTCAAAGCTGTTAACAAATGCCATGAACCAACTGTTCTCTCATTGGTCAGAAATGAACGTGGAAGGAGTTTTCTTCTCCGTACCAAAAACAACAATGGTTATAAACAGGGCTGCACATAATTATTTTGGTCTAGTGCTCAGAGGAGCCCTGGATATGTGACTTGGGGCTCCAAAAACGCGGTGACCCATCTCGCCGGATCGATAAAAGAGGGATGCAGGAATAAGTTATAGGCAAAACGATATTTATTCACTTATAAAGATGAATTAACAAATTATGGTGCGTGTTAGTCTGTAGAGTCAGTATAAAAGTTACAGTTTTTATCGGCCAGATTGGGATGCTCACGGCATATTTTGCACCTAGGGTTGCCAACTTTCAGAAATAGAAATAAAGGACGCCCCGATTTCAGCAGCGCAGGAGCCAAAAAAAAGCCCCAAAACTTCTAAACTGCATAAAAATGTGTTTATTTTATATGAAAAAACGTGTTCTTTAATAGCATTGAACTTGCATGACTGTACAGACAGCCACCCAGCTCTGTACGTCCACATCAGCCAAGGTGTAGAATATTGCTTCAGGTGAAGAATATGGTGTAAAAATTAACTTATTTCAATAATTCAACTAGAATATGGTGTAAAAGTTAATTTATTTCAATAATTCAACTAGAATATGGTGTAAAAGTTAATCTATTTCAAGATATGTAAGAGCAAGATATGTTGAACCTTTATTTGTTATAATTTTGATGATGGAATTGTTTATTGATTTCATAAAATATTCTCTAATGTATTTTTTATTTGGGGTTTTCATAAACTGTGAGCCATAATCAGAGAGCAGTGTCTTGCTGGTGCAGGAAACTGCTGCACCGCAGTGACGGACACTGGCTGATTTATGGTTCCGCGTTGCACCAACGCAGAGCTTACGGGGTAGGATACGCCATACGAACGTACCATACGCGTCGCCGCGTAACATCTTGCAGCCACTTCTCGGCGAACACACGTTTTCTGTTTGATTCGGGTAGTGGTTCAGTTTGGCATCTCTTTGTAGTTGGTGGTGGTGGAACGCCAAAATAATTACTTAATGGCGCTTGCTTCTTGGACATTTTGACGAGACGTGTCGGGGTTTGTTCAGTAAAGCTGATCCTTACCTCTCTTCCTGCCCGCACCGCCGCAACGAGCATGGAGGGGGAGTAAGGATGCGCTGTGATTGGCCAGTACCAAGGTTTGAGTGGCAGTTCTGGGGAAAAGCTCTCACAATAGATTTTTTAATATTAGTATTCTGGTCTGGCCACAACCAATAATATGAGCCCCAGCTGTTGGTACGCAAAAGATTGACAGCGCACTGTGGATTTTGACGGCGCATGCGCTCTGGCGGCCCACTTATGTGCAGCCCTGGTTATAAAACCTTTCACAGAGAGAGTGTAAAGCGAAGACCGTCGCCGGCGATCCCATTCATTGTGTAATTGCTACCGCGGCGCAAGAGCGGACCACTCTGCCTTTCATTCATTCGTCTGGCTGTATCTTTTATTTTGGCGGGCCGAAAATCAGACTTTTGGAATGCAAGAAAATCCGGTTGGTTTTCAAATAAAACTGCTTTCTGTGGGCTCGACTCCTCCGCTATCAAAATCTGGTTTGGGGGGGGGAATCCCCGCCGGCATACTGTACGTGGCCGTGTATATATCACGGCCACGTATCCCAGCACCAAAATGTTGCAATTTCAAATTATTATTCTGGCGAGATCTGGAAATAATTCCCAACAACGAGGAAGCATCAAAATATTGATTTTTTTCACAGCACCGTCCAACAACCAAAATGTTACTTTTTCACATTTTTAAAACGTTACCGTTTTACATTATTCTGACGAGATCTGAAAAAACGTTGCAACCACGAGCAAGCAAGTGATTATGTAAATTCACTGAGTGAATATTATGAAAGTAAAATATATATATTTCTATGCAGAAACTAACTCAAAATATTGATTTCTTTCACTCAAAAATTAAAAATGTCCACCATGTTTGTTGCTGTCACGGCCAGAATCTTAAAAGTCACGTGACTTGGACGCAAAATGAATAGGCAGAAAAATGTAACAGTTATACATTTCAAAATGTAACAGTTATACATTTCAAGGGCTAATATTGTAACCCCTCTACGTTTTTGCACTTTGGACCAACGTAGGCAGGGTACGTTTTCATGTGAGACTGGGTTGCAGGACCGGACGGCCCACAGTCCAGTTGGATGATTGATGTGTTGTATACGTGTGTATCCATCAGCCAGTCACAGAACGACAGCTTTTCTTTTCTTTAATTCACTTTGTGGGTATTTCTTCAATATGTCTATTCCGTGAAAATTGCCAAAATGATTTGTACATCAGTTTATCTTTCCTAAAAGGTGGAAGGCATTTTTTTTTTAAAGTTTCAGCATGG